>NC_084742.1:28561951-28596951 GCF_033978785.1 Entelurus aequoreus | reverse complement strand
GGGGTCACCAATGTAGCCCGTAAGGAGGAGTGTCAAAAGAGGGAACTAACTGTTTTAATGACATTCAGCAACTTACAATAAGGATGGAGGAGTACTCTAGAACCGTGCATTTCTCTAGTCTGTGCACAACAACGGTAATGTGTTCCCTTCAAACCCGTCCAACCGGAACTCTCGAACCATAACCCAAGTTACGTGGGTGAGTTATATAAACCCACTGCAGCCCTCTTTTCCCCTACAAGTCATGTTTTCAATGTCAGATTTAATTCATTTGAATTTGTTCATCATATTTCTCAGTTGCTTTGCTGTTCTTTGGTGTTTTGTTGACCATAAATTAGCATCGTAAGCCCTCGGTTCCGTCTTTATCAACAATGCCGTGACACCTTCATCTTTTTAAAAGCGAACTCTGGTGCGTTTGCTCGGTCCGCTTGCAAGAGAATTCTGGTGCGGTTCAATTCACTAGAGCTCAAACATGAACGCCTTACGGACTGGTGTTAAAACGACAGCAAAAAGCACGCGGAAATGACAAAAATGTACAAGAAAAAGTGTTGGAAGATGCACGTACAAACCTCTCGATCCTGAATATAAGACAACCCGACTGTTTTCTAGGAGCAAAACACCTTGTCTTGCATTTGGGTCAATATGGTGATTGCGCGCGTATTGTGTTAGCTGGCAGGAAGTAGAAACAGGGCGAAGTGACGGCACTGACAAAAAGAGAGCAGACCCTCTGTACAAACAGACACTTGTGGGTTTTGTTGTTGTCCTGCAGTACAAACAAAAGTTATGCAACAGTCATGTGACCAAGAGCGTACTCACGCCAAACCACTCGTACTGTAACTGCCCTTCCCTCTCCTGGCCCCGCTCACACCTTTAGAGATGTGGCTTTTTGTAAACGAGTCAAATCTTTTGAATGGCTCTTTGAAGTAAGCGATGAGAACCGATTCACGGTTGCGAACCGTTTGGTGTTGGAGCCATTTTATAAACTGCCCAAGCATGCGTGTATCACCCAAAAATGAGTCTGAGTCAAAGGAAACGTGGAAGAATTCTGCCGATTCAATTTTCTGGTTCATTGTTCTGATGCGGACTTGTTACGTAGTTAAGGTGTAAACACCACGTCAGTCAGTACATTTTTGCATTTACATTTTTATCATCACCTCATTTTCATTCTAGTTTTATATACATGTAGACTTATTATTCTTATTAATCATGTGTTTGTATGTGTTTTTTTAATCTCTATAATTATGATCCAAAAAGTATTTTAGATGAAAATTCAAAATAGTGATTTCCTTGTGATATGAGATATGAGCTTTGGCACCACCTTGTGGAGTGTTTAAAATGAACATATAAACCTCATCCATCCATCCATTTTCTACCGCTTGTCCCTCTCGGTGTCGCAGGGGTGCTGGAGCCTATCCCAGCTGCATTCGGGCGGTAGGCGGGGTACACCCTGGACAAGTCGCCCTCATCACAGGGTCAACACAGATAGACAAACAACCTTCACACTCACATTCACACAATTAACCTATCCCAAATTAAATATTAGATTTTTCAGAATAACTTCCACCAACAGAGTATATATTGGTTGAGTTTGTATTATTGTGATGGAGATCGCATCTATAACTGCTACCAGTGATTGTTTCCTAGATATAAACAAATTACAGTCATCCCTCGTTTATTACTGTTAATTGGTTAATTGGCTGGGATAAATGAATTTGGGCGAAGT
The DNA here is from genome assembly GCF_033978785.1 of Entelurus aequoreus. Taxonomy (NCBI): domain Eukaryota; kingdom Metazoa; phylum Chordata; class Actinopteri; order Syngnathiformes; family Syngnathidae; genus Entelurus; species Entelurus aequoreus. The sequence continues at coordinate 28,595,231 of NC_084742.1, read as the reverse complement.
AAGAATCATTAATCATAAATCAAATAGTTTCATAGCTAGAGCATAAAATAACTGTTTACAACTTTTTACTGTAAATATGTTTTGCAACATGATGAGAGCCCTCTAGATGTGAAATAACACCCTTTATTCATTTTTACACTCTTTTAATCCAATATAGTCACGCTGCCTGAGGCTGAGCCAATCAGTGGGTCCGATACTGAACATCTGATTGGTTTGGTGTCCTCTGGTAGCCAATACTACTGAAGTATTGATATTTTTAGTCGCATGTATGCTTGTAAATCTTTAAGTTTGAACCAACATTTTTTTAAGAATATGCTTTAAAATAAAACATAAAAAATACACTAAAAATCCGCGATTTGAAGCGCAATGTGAAGAGCGACGAAAAAAAAAAGAAACACAAAATGAGCCAGTTTTTTTGAACAGCTCTTTGAAAAGAATGGTTCCTGAAGGTCTGGCTCCTTTCAAAGAGCCATAAATCCCCTTTTTATCACACTGATTATTCGTGCCACGTTCCTGTGCAATCCGGTATGATTGGCTTGGTGTGAGTACGCCCTGGATATTTTCCACGGTGCCTCGTGGTCCGAGGTGATCCCACGCAGCAAATAGGTGAAAATCAAACAAACATTGAAAAAAAAAGTGGAATCTTGGTTGCGATTGTACGTCCATCTTTTTCCGCAACTCCTCTTTGAGTCTGAGGGCACACAGGGAAGTAGCGCGTCTTGTTCCCACATCACTTCGTCACCGTCCTCGTGTTCATCCGCTTAAAGCTGCCGTCTCAGCAAAGTGTTTTTCTTGACAGTTGCACACCAACAACACCGATTAAACAGCAATTAAATGTGGGTGGAGTCAGATGTTAGGATGGGTGGGGTTATATATGTCTTTCCAAGACTCCTTCAGCAGGATCACTTTTAAAAATAAATAATAATAATCATAATTGTATTTGGAGTTAAAATGTCAATGATGGATCATAATATAATTTTTCTACCTTCACTTCAAAGTTTGGTTGCTTGCTGGTGCATGCAAGTCAGTGACGTGCGGTCGGGGGGGGGGGGGGGGGGGGGGGGGGCCTCATCATGGAAAACACAAAACTAACTGATAACATAAATAAATATCATATATATTTGTATATATTTATATATACATCTGAATATATTATATTATTACAATATTCGTCCACTGATCTGTGTTATAAATGGATTTTATGCACATCCCCAATCATTTTTGAACATTTTCCGAAGTAAAAATAGTGAAATTTGCGCATTTCCTGATCAAAATCTGTTAAAAACAATGTAATGTTTACGTTCTGTGTTCATGTGTGATGTCGATATACTTGCTGAACGGACAATAAAGGTCATGAGGTGAAGTTGACAGTTATCAGCCACACCTGAGGGGCGTATGTGTAAATCTGAGTGCCTCACCAGACATGAACCTCACCGCACGTCACGGATGCAACTTCTTCTTCTTCTTCTTCTTTTTCTTCTACTACCTTGGCACAGTCAGTTCCATCAGCTTTTCAGTATTCCCGTGTCTCTCTAGAAGCTCGGAAGACGGCAGTAGGCCTCCAGTGAGGCCAGCAGGATGTAGAGGAGCCACAGCGACACAAAGAACAGCGACGTCAACAGCTTGCAAGTCCGCGGGCCGCCCAGCTCGCCGCCGGCCACTGCCGGCCGCCGCCGGTAAAGCAGCGCCACCACGCACACCGACGCCAGGATGGTGAAGAGGGTGACAGAGAAGGCCAGGTTGCCCGGGTCTACCATGAAGGGCCGGCCGCGGGCACGGCAGGCCACGGCGGCGATGGTCCAGGCCACGCCGATGCCCAGGAAGACGTTGACGGCGTTGGAACCCGTCACGTTGCCGATGGAGGCGTCGGCGTACTGGTCCTGGATGGCTGCCACCTTGCTGGCGAATGTGTCTGAGGAGCAGAGAACAACAATTTCATGAATGAAATAGTATGACATTGTTATTGTTAAAAATGATGATCCAATGACACGTGTTTGAATAATTCCCATGACAATAACATTAAAGGATTCAGCAACAGAATATAAATCAAAGCCTTTTTCTTAACAAATTAATCGATCTGATAGATTAATTAGCCCTACATCTAACATTAACCAAAAACAAAAATTTTATGGTAAGGATCCATAAAAATGGTTATTTATTTTTTATGTTGAAGTTCATCTTATTTTCTGTTTGACTTTACAAGTTTACATTCTACTGTGACACACAGTAGGAAGTCCACAACCAAACTACCGTAATCGCTACTGAGCCTTTTCCAGAAATGACATTCTTTTTTAGCGCCGTGATTGTTCAGTTGAGTTTGAGTTTGAGTTTATTTGCAACATACAAGCACAACATGATACATCACAATTACCAGTTTCTCTATTCAACATGTTCGAAAAGGAGTAGGAAGAAGCAGAGTTTATTTAATCCTACCCCTTTTCCTTTACATAGCAGTTGCTAAAACTTTTGTTAACTTCCTGTTCTCAATTTATACACAATATACTCTATAAGTAATCACAATAAAAATAAACAAATAATACTCGGTGAAGTAAGTTATATTTCATATGGTGAGATGAGTAAGATTATCCTGAAAATGAATGGATGCATGAGATAAATTCAGAATGTTTTTTAATGGTTCTTCTTCTTTGTACTTTGTAAACACTTTAAGTTTGAAGAGTTTCTCGAAGTGGATTATATTAGTACATTGTTTGATTTATTTGCTTAATCCAATTCATAATTTAATTCCACATACTGATATACTGAAGGTCTTAACTGTTATACGTGCGTACAAATGTTTTAATTACAAACCCCGTTTCCATATGAGTTGGGAAATTGTGTTAGATGTAAATATAAACGGAATACAATGATTTGCAAATCCTTTTCAACCCATATTCAATTGAATGCACTACAAAGACAAGATATTTGATGTTCAAACTCATAAGCTTTATTAATTTTTTGCAAATAATAATTAACTTAGAATTTCATGGCTGCAAAACGTGCCAAAGTAGTTGGGAAAGGGCATGTTCACCACTGTGTTACATAGCCTTTCCTTTTAACAACACTCAGTAAACGTTTGGGAACTGAGGAGACACATTTTTTAAGCTTCTCAGGTGGGACTATTTCCCATTCTTGCTTGATGTACAGCTTAAGTTGTTCAACAGTCCGGCGGTCTCCGTTGTGGTATTTTAAGCTTCATAATGCGCCACACATTTTTAATGGGAGACAGGTCTGGACTACAGGCAGGCCAGTCTAGTACCCGCACTCTTTTACTATGAAGCCACGTTGATGTAACACGTGGCATGGCATTGTCTTGCTGAAATAAGCAGGGGCGTCCATGGTAACGTTGCTTGGATGGCAACATATGTTGCTCCAAAACCTGTATGTACCTTTCAGCATCAGACGTGTAAGTTACCCATGTCTTGGGCACTAATACACCCCCATACCATCACAGATGCTGGCTTTTCAACTTTGCGCCTATAACAATCCGGATGGTTCTTTTCCTCTTTGGTCCGGAGGACACGACGTCCACAGTTTCCAAAAACAATTTGAAATGTGGACTCGTCAGATCACAGAACACTTTTCCACTTTGTATCAGTCCATCTTAGATGAGCTCAGGCCCAGCGAAGCCGACCGCGTTTCTGGGTGTTGTTGATAAATGGTTTTCGCCTTGCATAGGAGAGTTTTAACTTGCACTTACAGACGTAGCAACCAACTGTAGTTACTGACAGTGGGTTTCTGAAGTGTTCCTGAGCCCATGTGGTGATATCTTTTACACACTGATGTCGCTTGTTGATGCAGTACAGCCTGAGGGATCGAAGGTCACGGGCTTAGCTGCTTACGTGCAGTGATTTCTCCAGATCCTCTGAACCCTTTGATGATATTACGGACCGTAGATGGTGAAATCCCTAAATTCCTTGCAATAGCTGGTTGAGAAAGGTTTTTCTTAAACTGTTCAACAATTTGCTCACGCATTTGTTGACAAAGTGGTGACCCTCGCCCCATCCTTGTTTGTGAATGACTGAGAATTTCATGGAATCTACTTTTATCCCCAATCATGGCACCCACCTGTTCCCAATTTGCCTGTTCACCTGTGGGATGTTATATATCAAGATACAGGTGATGGAATTCCTGCTGGGCATTGCTGCCTGACGCACCTCCTCCAGTGCCTTTTGACAGGTGTGCTGTGACACCTCACCAAACACCTCTGTGGGCATAAACGGGTCATCAAATTCCAAATAAATGTTTGATGAGCATTCCTCAACTTTATCAGTATTTATTGCCACCTTTCCCAACTTCTTTGTCACGTGTCGCTGGCATCAAATTCTAAAGTTAATGATTATTTGCAAAAAAAAAAAAGTTTATCAGTTTGAACATAAAAAATGTTGTCTTTGTAGCATATTCAACTGAATATGGGATGAAAATGATTTGCAAATCATTGTATTCCGTTTATTTTTACATCTAACACAATTTCCCAACTCATATGGAAACGGGGTTTGTACATTTTTCTCTAAGATTATATTTCTCGTCTTTTGTTGAGAATAATTGTTGTATATTCTTGGGTAGCTGGTTATAGTTTGCTTTGTGTATAATTGTAGCTGTTTGCAAATTCACTATGTCGTGGAATTTCAGTATTTTTGATTCAATAAATAAGCGGTTTGTATGTTCTCTAATGTATTATTCTAACTGATTTTTTTTGTAACACCGTTAATGAATGAAGTGTACTTTTGTAGTTATTTCCCCATATTTCTGCACAATAACTCAGATATGGTAACACTAGCGCCACCTGTCGTATTGGCATGCATATGACATTCCCCTTAATGCAAATGTGATTTCTCCTCCCTCCTCACCTGGCACTGACGTGCCCAGCGCCACAAACACCACAGCTGTCACAGAGTCCTTCAGTCCCACCGTGCAGCCGAAGTGCGACGCCAGGTCCCCGGTGACCGCCGTCAGGACGCCGATGAGCGAGATGGAGACAAAGAAGCAGGCCCAGCCGTTCCAGTACTCGGTGGGCGGCACAAAGGCGAACAGAACCTTCCAGAAGACTGTGAGGAAGTGCATGATGTAGTCGAAGCACGACGGGAGGCGCTCCTCGCCGCTCTCCTCGTCGTCGTCGTCTCCTTTCGGGCGAAAACTTAAAAAATCAGAACTGTAATTGATGCTATGTTGACCCAATTATAGTTGACCCAAGTTGTCACCTTTTACGCACAAAATGGTCTTTCTTAAAGAATATAAGTAATGTACATTTTTTTTTACTGTAAACGTATGATGTATATGTTTACAGTATTTTCAAGTTAGAGGCGTTTGCTTTATTAGGTATTTATGGGAATTGCTTAAGAATATATCAAGGTTACAGTTTAGCAACAATTTGTAATGGTAGTTGGAGCCAGAGGGATTAAATTGGTCCAAAGGGTAAAAAGTGCAAGCATATATGCTAATCTACTATTCTAAACATGTTGAACTAGAAGGGATCATGGAATTTTAAAAATAATAAGAAAACAATAATCCTAGTCAAGATTGCTGGATTTTTTTGTCAATTCAAATATAAATAAATATAAAATATATTATAAAATAAATATAACATAATTGTATAAATAAAATATGTTATATAAATATATATATATATATATATATATATATATATATATATATATATATATATATATATATATATATATATATATATATATATATATATATATATATATATATATATATATGTTAAGACAGATGTAAACAAGCCTTCCACTTAAAATAATAACTTATATACTGAAAGGTAAAAAACACATGAAGTGTCATGTCTGTGATTATGTTTTGTTTTAGTCATGTTCGGATTTGGTTTTGGACTTTTTGTGCACTTTTATTTGTCACCATAGCAACCATTAGTTTCACCTGGTTCACATTGTCATGTCACGCACCTGTTCACCTGTCTTGTCACGCACCTGTTTTCACTGATCACGTCACTATTTAAATCTGTCTGTTTCTGTTGTTCGTCCTGGCGTCCTCACACTATTTCAGCACTCTGCTTCATGTCATGTCACAGTTCTTTGCCAAGTAAGTTTTGTTCATTTATGCCACAGCTAGTGTTTTTGTTTAATTGTTCATAGTTTCTGCATTTGTGCAAGTTTTGTGTTTATTACCAAGTTTTGTATTTCCGCCTTTGTGCGCGTCTTTTGTTTTCCTAGTCAAGTTTTTTACCTCCACTGTGAGCGCCTATTGTTTACTTCCTTTTTTTTGTAGTTTATTAGTGTCAAAATAAATCATGTATGCAAATTCACGTCTGGCCCGCGCCAACTTTCCTTTGCCTTCTGGGAGAACCATCCACGCCAGGAACCAAGTCCTGACAGTAGGACGCCAGCAGAAAAATTCTCCCGCAAGAAAGTTGGACAGTTTGGAGGAGGCTTCTTGGGAGGTGCTGCGCGCCATGGAGATCGAGACGCTGCGCTTTTCCCCCAGGGAGCGCAGGGGGATGATGTGGGGGAATGGAGGCAAGCTGGTGCCAATCGGCGCGTCGTTCCCGTCCCGGAAGCGTCGCCAAGGACGAGGGAAGACTTCCGCGAGCCGGCAGGACACGCCGCTCCCACAAGCCCCTCCCCCTCTGGGCGGAAGCAAGCAGCAGCCAGCTGATGACTTCACAGACCAGGATTTTTTTTTTCTGAATTCTTTTTCTTTTGATCATCCGCCTCCAACCAAAGACTCTAAAAACATGATAAGACATTACCAGGACATGTTTTTAGAAATCAGATCCTGTCAAGCCAAGCCACCCAAATGTCATGCCCCGCCCCCCAAGACTCAAGCCACGCCCACGTCACAACATGTTTCTTTTTCTTCACCCACTCAATCACATGTAGAAAAAAAAGGACATTTTGGACAATTTAGAGGGGAGGATTCTGCCCCCCTCCTGACCTCCCTCCACCCACCCCAAAAGACGGTTCCAGACCGCGGGGAGCGCGTCTGGTATCCGCTCCTTGAGGGGGGGGGGCTAGGGCTGGGAATTGTTCAGGTGGGGTGGGTCAGCATCGCCACGCCAAGCCACAGCCTCCAGCTCGGCCACCACCACCTGTCTTTCGACCTGCCAAGCCGCAGCCACCAGCACGGCCGCCACCACCAGTCTTTCGACCTGCCAAGCCACAGCCTCCAGCTAGGCCACCTCCACCTGCTCCACGCCAAGCTCCACCACGCCAAGCGCCACCAGTACCTGCTCCACGCCAGGCACCTGTCGCAGCTCCACGCCAAGTTCCGCTACCTGCTCCACGCCGCCAAGTGCCGCCAGTCGCAGCTCCACGCCGCCAAGTGCCGCCAGTAGCTGCTCCATGCCGCCAAGTGCCGCCAGTAGCTGCTCCACGCCGCCAAGTGCCGCCAGTAGCTGCTCCATGCCAAGACTCAAGCCAAGACCCACCAAGCCAAGACTCAAGCCAAGACCCTGACCCCCCAAGCCAAGACCAAGACCCTGACCCCCCAAGCCAAGACCAAGACCCTGACCCAAGCCATGACCCTTCAAGCCGCCAGGACCCAAGCCAAGAACCACGCCGCCAAGTACCGCCATGCCAAGACCCCTCAAGCCAAGACCAAGTCCAAGACCCCTCAAGCCAAGACCAAGTCCAAGACCCCTCAAGCCAAGACCAAGTCCAAGACCCCTCACGCCAAGTCCAAGACCCCTCACGCCAAGTCCAAGACCCCTCACGCCAAGTCCAGGACCCCTCACGCCAAGTCCAAGACCCCTCACGCCAAGTCCAAGACACACCACCCAAAGACCAAGACTGCCAAGACCAACACCAAGACTGCCAAGACCAACACCAAGACTGCCAAGACCAACACCAAGACTACCAAGACCAAGACTGCCAAGACCAACACCAAGACCCACGCTGCCAAGACCAAGACCCACGCTGCCAGGACACGCCACGCCAAGCTTTGCTGCCCGACGCACCACGCCAAGCTTCGTCATCTGCGACTGCCACGTCGACGAAGCGCCTGCCTTCTCGTCGGCCATGGATGTGGCCAGTCCATGGGCGTCCGCCACGCCAGGTACGCCAACCTCCTCGTCGGCCACGGATGTGGCCACTACCTGGTCGGCCGCCACGCCAAGTGCGCCCACCTCCCCGTCGGCCATGGATATGGCCATTCCCGGGTCGCCCACCTCGTCAGGTACAGCGGCGGTCTACGCGTCGCCGCCACCTGATCCTGCCCCGGTGGATTCGGGGACACCTGGTCTGGCGACCCACCGCCATGTCCCCCTCCCGCCCTCCCATGACTCTCGATCCTGCCTTGTTTTGTTTGTTTTGGACATCTGGGATCTGTCCGTAAGGGGGGGGGGGGCTCTGTCATGTCTGTGATTATGTTTTGTTTTAGTCATGTTCGGATTTGGTTTTGGACTTTTTGTGCACTTTTATTTGTCACCATAGCAACCATTAGTTTCACCTGGTTCACATTGTCATGTCACGCACCTGTTCACCTGTCTTGTCACGCACCTGTTTTCACTGATCACGTCACTATTTAAATCTGTCTGTTTCTGTTGTTCGTCCTGGCGTCCTCACACTATTTCAGCACTCTGCTTCATGTCATGTCACAGTTCTTTGCCAAGTAAGTTTTGTTCATTTATGCCACAGCTAGTGTTTTTGTTTAATTGTTCATAGTTTCTGCATTTGTGCAAGTTTTGTGTTTATTACCAAGTTTTGTATTTCCGCCTTTGTGCGCGTCTTTTGTTTTCCTAGTCAAGTTTTTTACCTCCACTGTGAGCGCCTTTTGTTTACTTCCTTTTTTTTGTAGTTTATTAGTGTCAAAATAAATCATGTATGCAAATTCACGTCTGGCCCGCGCCAACTTTCCTTTGCCTTCTGGGAGAACCATCCACGCCAGGAACCAAGTCCTGACATGAAGGTGAAAATATGGACACCATTCATTGTGCCATTATGCCCAACATTTAAACATTAGTCCTAAAAGTTGATGATCTGTCATCAACTTTATTATTAAAAAATGTGTGACTAACTTAACCTAAAATGAACTGAAAGGAAAAAAAAACTCCATTTATTTTTAAAACAGTGACAAAGGAAATATGCATTTTAATCAAGGGTGTTAGTTTATGGAAAAAACTTGACAGCGGAACAAAACAATGTCAACCTATTTCTGTATGAACAAAAAAAAAATCATGTTTTTTGTCATGAAATAGAATATGGCCATAATAGTCTCCGGAGTTCAATAGCTAATGTTGTATTTGTGTGACTCGGGGGAATATATTATATGTTTATACTTATTTCTGCTCCTTTTCATACTTGATTTATTTTAATGTTGTATCAATTATTTTTATTCAATACTGAGTGAATGAAAAAAAAGAACATTTGATTTCTGTTTTTGTTTGGTATATTTGTTTATAGTATTTTACTGCACATGTGTTTAACCCTAGCTAGCAAAGACAACAAAAACCTGACCTAGTACATAGGGAAGGGAAAACCAAGTCAAGTGAGTAAACTGTACACATTTGGACCCTGAAGGGGTCATCAATGCTTAATCACTTATTATTAAAGCAATTAAAACTGTTGTAATGTTTCTGTAATAATCGCCTTAATGCTATCCTGCGGATAGAATACATGTTCTCTGGGAGTTCTGCCGAGCACCAAGTGGTAAAAGTGAAATGCATCACAGTAATTGAGACCACTTGTCTTTGCTGTGCTTTGGGACACAAATGCAGAAAACCGTCAAAGCAAAGAAGTTACGTTTTTGCTTACTACCGTTGCTTTAAAATACATTAAGAAGTTATTTACCTGCACTGACAGTCACTGCACTGACAAACTGCTCCCTCCAGCTGCTGCTGCCCACCACCAACGCCAGATTTGTCTTCTTGATCATCTTGTCCACTGTACTCTGCACACACACACGCACACACAAGCAAACACACACAAACACAGCAGAAAAGAAAGAACTCACAAGTTGAAAAAGGGAAAAGTGCTGATTTCCAGACTGTCAAATAGCTGAAAAATAGAGCTTACGATGCACAATTTGATACAGAGTTGATGTCTGTGTCTTGCTAATAAGGAAGGATTCATGCATTCATGCACTATTGATGAATGTAGGGCATGTGTAATGTGTGTAGTGTCCTAGTGTGTTTTGTTTCAACCAGCCGAAAGAGAGGGAAAAGGCATGCACAAAAAGAGATCAAATGAGCGAGCAAGAGAGACAACCTTTCTTTTACGCTCCATAAGCACATCCACAGCTCTCTGCACGTGCACACACACACACACACACACACACACACACACACACACACACACACACACACACACACACACACACACACACACACACACACACACACACACACACACACACACGAATACATGAAAAATGAGCAACATGACACACAACTGTATTACACACTGTGCAGTGGATCTCCATATATTTGCGATTCAGTAATTCCATCCCAACAAAGTCGCTGATATTTGGTTATGAAAAGCTTGATTTTATAACTTGTGTCTACAAAAACAGGCATTTTTCCGCAAAAAACACATCTCATTCACCCTTAGTCCGTAATAATATAAAATATGCATAAAATGTACAGCATAATAATACTGCATACATACAGCATGTACCACATAAGTGGCTACGGGAGCATTAGCTTCGACAGGAAACTTTGTCACAATCCAGGTTCAAAACTTGCAAACACATGTTAACGATGGTAAATTGTTACCGGAATTACAACATGTAAGCAGTCTTGATTCCCAGGCTGCTCGGCGAGCGGAGCAGCAGAGCCGTATTTAGCTTGTTAGCTCCCTTTGTTGCGGGAAAACAATGGCGGGAAGAGAGGCGGGAAGCTGAATGTAATCTAGTGATTATAAGTCACTTTTATTGTAAATGTTGATATCAAACCAGAGGAGAACGCTAAGTTAGCAGGCGGGTTTGGAAGATGAGGAGCCAGCCGGCATAGTGCACGTTGGCAGTATAAGCTTTATTAGAGCCTTGAAATAGACATTTCATGTCAATGGAAATGTACTTTAAACAAAATTTACACACACACACACACACACAAGTAAACACAGCCTTACATTACTTTCAAAAAGTAGTTTTTAGCACCCGGACACAATTAGTGCTGTATTATTCATTTCCACTAGATGGCATACTTTAAAGGGAAGTGCACTTTTTGGGTACATTTTGCCCATCATCCACAATCCTTATGTAAGACAAGAACAAGACATGTATTTCCTTTTTCTGTACCTTCTCAATAGTAAAACAAAACCTGCTAGTTAGAGGCAGATAACAATGCAAGTAAAAAACATCCAAAAACTTCCAACACCGTTTTATATGAATGCTGTAAGTATATATGTAATGAAGTAACAGGCACATTCATGATAACATGTAATATTTAATGTCATTTTTGCATTACCGTAACTTTTTTCCTGGGTGCAATGATTTTTTCAGAGGGCACAGAAATGAACACTACAGAAAAACATTTCAGGGGAAGGCATTACATTTTTTCAAGGAGGGCCCCTTCCAAAAATGTATTCCCGCCGCAGGAGCGTGCACCGCTTGTTAAAGCTGCACTGTTGGGGCTTTGTCTGTCCATAACATATTACTACATGTAAGACAAACACTATATTCATGGTTATTCGTGGTTATTATTTAAGCCTTTATTGTGTCCGAAAAAATTAAAGAGTTGGCCATCTCTATGGTTTTAATGAGATTGTAAAGGACTTGTTATTGATCCGATGTTGTTGTGCTAAAACCTCTTTCTCGTTTAAAAGCTACATACAATGTTAACTGTTCTTTGTTCATGCACATAATAATTATTAATAAAGTGTGAAAATCAATGTATTTTTGGTTGCCAAAAGGGATTCAAAGTAACATTTTGATATTGACACGTCACATCTGGGCATAATAGCCCTAGGGGATGCACCGATGAGATGTGTCGATGTGTCACTTTTTTGGCAAACACTAAGTTGTCGTTTGGAGTTGATTTCAGCTTTTTAAAGGGTGCTTCAATCCGTAAACAGTACAGAATGTACTTTATTATCATACATGTAATACGTTTAAGTGTAATCTTGTAATTTATGCACAGATGAGATAGATAGATAGATAGATAGATAGATAGATAGATAGATAGATAGTACTTTATTGATTCCTTCAGGAAAATTAAAATGTGTCAATATCAAAATATTAAGATGAATCACTTTTTGGCAGGTAAGAATACATTGATTTAATAAAAACATCCAAAGACTTTATTTATATTTATGTGCATGAACAAATAACAGTTAATCTTGTATGTAGTTTCTAAACGAGTAAGAGTTTTTAGAACGTCAACAATAGATAAGAAACAGTCCTTTATAATCTCATTAATACCATAGTAATGGCCAACTCTTTCAGACGAAGTCCAAAAGTGGTACACGCCGCCGCACCGCAATTTTTGGCAGCTTTTTGGCACAACACCGGAAGCAGCAAACAATAGATTTATCTAACACAGTGGTTCTTAACCTTGTTGGAGGTACCGAACCCCACCAGTTTCATATGCGCATTCACCGAACCCTTCTTTAGGGAAAAATAATTTTTTTTTTTTTTTTTCAAATTCAAGACAAAGTTGTACGTTTTTGGTAACACTTTAGTATGGGGAACAAATTCTAAGTAACAAAGACTTAATTTTGAGTTTTTTGGACACTAGGGGAACATATTCTAAGTAACAAAGACTTAATTTAGAGTTATTTGGTTAGGGTTAGAGTTAGAGGGTTAGGGCCAGGGTTAGAGTTATAATAAGGCATTAATAAGTACTTAATAATGACTAGTTAAGAGCCAATATGTTATTAATTTGCATGTTAATAAGCAACTAATTAATGGTGAATATGTTTCCCATACTAAAGTGTTACCATGTTTTATTACTGGTGCACAAAATGAACCGTGCATGAACATCACCTTGTTCAAACAACAAAACCAACACAGTGCATAAACTCACAACAAATTACACACCTGCAAATCAGTCTGACTTCTGCTGTTGCCGTATCCGTAATACGCCGATAGGGAGAAGTTTTTATTTACACGATGAGTCGGGTGTGTTTTGACCTCCGCCGAACCCCTGAGCCCGACTCACCGAACCCCTAGGGTTCGATCAAACCCAGGTTAAGAACCACTGAACTAACAGTTGTGTAGATGTCACGACCGATGACTCGCCTGCTGATGGCATCATAGCAGTAAAAATGAAATGTGTCCTCTTCACTTTCTCTCAAGTGTACACATATTACGATGTGGAACATGTTAAATCCACACATTTTAGTTTTAGTGGTGACTTCCTCATCTCACAAGGAAAATCAATTGGCTCTCCTTCATAACAAACCCACACCTCTTTTTCAATGAACACCATTAAATAGCTGTGATTGGACATATTCTGAACTTGTCCCACCCATCGACAAGACAAAAAATCAATATGATTAGATTTTGTTTCTGCCAACATTTTCGTCTCGTATTTATACGTTAACTATCATTTCAGTCAATTGTGTTATTGTCTTAGTCAACATGCCTTATTTTGAGTACTTATCATCTTATTTTTACCTGCTCTGATGTAAAAAACGAAATATTATGAATGTGCCTGTCACTACATGACATATACCTGTATACATACAGTATGTATATAACACTTTGATGGAGGTGTTTGCATGTTTTTAGAGCGCTTTATAAACGGAATAGAGCGACTCTTATTGACTCCATTGTTAGCTGATTTTTATTTACGTATATTTAAGAGTTTTTGCATACAAAAAAGAAAGTTAACTCACATATTTATTTTTTATAATAGGCAACAATCTAAAAAAACTGCAGTTCCCCTTTAAATGCAGCTAAGTGGTCCTTCTTTGCTGAGGAACACCAGCATGCAGGTGTACCTTGACGTGGGATCTGAGCCGAGGATGTCGTTGTGGCTTGTGCAGCCCTTTGAGACACTGGTGATTTAGGGCTATATAAATAAACTTTGATGATGATGATACCTTAAACTCGTAAGACTCCTCGATTACGACTTCCAGGTGTGTGTTCTCGCCAAGACTGGGACAGCCCATCTTGGCCACTTCCTCCTCCTCCGCTCCAACTACAGGTTTGTTCTCGTTAGAGTCTCCTAGGAGAAATACACATGGTGCTTAAATATGGTGGTAAGAACACGGAGTGACCAACAACAACTGCTATGAATTAATCTGCAACTCTGGGGACATATTTTACCCTATATATTACAGATCATTTGTCATATTTTTTTCAATTCTTTTTGACATTCTTGAAAGTACAGCACAACAATTAACACATTTTAAATTAGTTTTTACATAAAATAAATGTAAAATATATTTTATGTTGTTTTTAATGTATGTTTGCAAGCGCACTACAAGTGTAATGTATTATTATTTAAGCCGTAAATAAATCACAAAAAACCTATACTTATTGCAATAAAAATATTCAAACAAATATATTGTTTGGTATTGATATGGTACATATAGTACACAAATACAGCATAATATAAAACTAAAAATAATATATGGTCTTACAGTATATAATATAACAGCGATAGCAATAATTAGGTATTATTTGCACATAATACAAACATTTTCACATTTTTCACATTAAAAAAATCTAACCTATATCAGATATTTTTAATATAAGGGTTTATAATGTTATTAATTTTTGTCCAATTTTTTCCTTTTTCCGTGAACAATGCATGAATATTTACGACAAAAAATGTATGTGAAAGTGTAATTGACACACACACACACACACACACACACACACACACACACACACACACACACACACACACACACACACACACACACACACACACACACACACACACACACACACACACACACACACACACACACACACACACACACACACACACACACACACACACACACACGCACACAAACCCACCATGCTTCTGTCCGATCTCCAAGAGCACGGGCTCGCCCAGCTCGATGGTGAAGGCCTTGTTCTTCTCGTACTCCTCGTCGTCGATAATCTTCACCGCAATGATTTTCCTGCACGAGGAGACACTTTTTTTTTTAGCTTTTTCAGCTCCTCCCGCAACTTGTCGGGGGGAATTGGAGCTTGTTAAGGCCGTAATCAAACTTGCCTACAGGTTGAGCAACATCCTCACCATGTTGTTGGAGGCAGTGGTGTTCAAAGTGCAAAGTGTTCTTCTTATTACTAAAAAGTGCCCACCACCAACATGAATGTTGAACCGCTTTTGTCGAAATAATATTTGAGAACTAAAGGGATAATTTCTATGAGAATGGGTCCGTTTATGTCAACACGTCTTGTAGTGTCGTTTACTTCATCACAATTGCCAAGCAGACTGAAATGACAATAGCAACATCAAACAACTGTAGTTACACAGCATTAAAGCGCACATGATCTCCTGTTCAGTGCAAAGTGAACTTCAAAATACAAAACCCAAAACCAGCGAAGTTGGCACGTTGTGTAAACTGAATACAATGATTTGCAAATCCTTTTCAACTTATAGTCAATTGAATGGACTGCAAAGACAAGATATTTAATGTTCGAACTGAGAAAAGTATTTTTTTTTTGCAAATAATCATTAACTTAGAATTTAATGGCAGCAACACATTGCAAAAAAGTTGGCACAGGGGCATTTTTATCATTGTGTTACATGGCCTTTCCTTTTCAGGTGGAATTACCATATTTTTCGGACTATAAGTCGCAGTTTTTTTCATAGTTTGGCCGGGGGTGCGACTTATACTCAGGAGCGACTTATGTGTGAAATTATTAACACATTACCGTAAAATATCAAATAATATTATTTAGCTTATTCACTTAAGAGATTAGACGTATAAGATTTCATCGGATTTAGCGATTAGGAGTGACAGATTGTTTGGTAAACGTTTAGCATGTTCTATATGTTATAGTTATTTGAATGACTCTTACCATAATGTTACGTTAACATACCAAGCACGTTCTCAGTTGGTTATTTATGCCTCATATAACGTACACTTATTCAGCCTGTTGTTCACTATTCTTTAATTATTTTAAATTGCCTTTCAAATGTCTATTCTTGGTGTTGGGTTTTATCAAATACATTTCCCCCAAAAATGCGACTTATACTCCAGTGCGACTTATATATGTTTTTTTCCTTCTTTATTATGCATTTTCGGCAGGTGCGACTTATACTCCGGAACGACTCATACTCCGAAAAATACAGTATTTCCCATTCTTGCTTGATGTAGCTTATGTTGTTCAACAGTCCGGGGTTTCCATTGTGGTATTTTACGCTTCATAATGCGCCACACATTTTCAATGGGAGACAGGTCTAGACTACAGGCAGGCCAGTCTAGTACCCGCACACTTTTACTGTGAAGCCACGTTGTTGTAACACGTGCAGAATTGGCATTGTCTTGCTGAAATAAGCAGGGGCTTCCATGAAAAAGACGTTGGATGGCAACATATGTTGCTCCAAAACCTGTATGTACCTTTCAGTATTAATGGTGCCTTCACAGATGTGTAAGTTACCCATGCCTTAGGCACTAATACACCCCCATACCATCACAGATGCTGGCTTTTCAACTTTGCGTTTATAACAGTCCGGATGGCTCTTTTCCTCTTTGGTCCAGAGGACACGACGTCCACAGTTTCCAAAAACAATTTGAAATGTGGACTCGTCTGACCAAAGAACACTTTTCCACTTTGCATCAATCCATCTCAAATTAGCTCAGGGCCCAGCAAAGCCGGTTGTTGTTGATAAATGGCTTTCGCTTTGTATAGTAGAGTTTTAACTTGCACTTACAGATGTAGCAACGAACTGTAGTTACTGACAGTGGTTTTCTGAAGTGTTCCCGAGCCTATGTGGTGATATCCTTTACACACTGATGTCGCTTTTTGATGCAGACCGCCTGAGGGATCGAAGGTCACGGGCATTCAATGTTGGTTTCCGCCTTTGCCGCTTACGTGCAGTGATTTCTCCAGATTCTTTTAACCTTTTGATGATATCACGGACTGTAGAGGGTGAAATCCCTGAATTCCTTGTAATAGCCCATTGAGAAATGTTGTTCTTAAACTGTTTGACAATTTGCTCACGCATTTGTTCACAAAGTGGTGACCCTCGCCCATCCTTGTTTGTGAATGACTGAGCATTTCATGGAAGCTGCTTTTATGCCCAACCAGGGCACCCACCTGTTCCCAATTAGCCTGTTCACTTGTGGGATGTTTCAAATAAGTGTTTGATGAGCATTTCTCAACTTTCTCAGTCTTTTTTGCCACTTGTGCCAGCTTTTTTGAAACATGTTGCAGGCATCACATTCCAAATTAGCTAATATTTGCAAAAAAATAACAAAGTTTACTAGTTGGAACATTAAGCATATTGTCTTTGCAGTGAATTCAATCATATATAGGTTGAAATAATAATTGTATTCTGCTTTTATTTACGATTTACACAATGTGCCAACTTCACTGGTTTTGGGTTTTGTAAAAGCATGGCAGTATTAACCTGAATTCAATCACAGCGATGAACAAAATGCAAAGATTGAATTGTTTTTTGATTGTTAGCCATCATAAGAAATATTTGTGGGTGTGTAACAGTTGCTGTATGAAAACAAAATAATTAACATTAAAATATCCACAAATGGATGAAAACAACTGCTAATGTTGACGTCAGTCTGCCAGTCCGAGGGGCGTCGACATAAACGGCTTCCACAATTAAAAGTTAACAATATCCAATTGGCTTTCACAGCTGTAGAGATGAAAGTATCTTACTAGAGGTGGTATTTTGATGACTGATGTGAGTAATCATCTCCCTGTAGTTTCTGTCAATGAGAACCAATGTACTACTGTAGTACAAGACCCAAAAGAGATATTTAAAAGAAATAGGTCAAGGGAAGCTTTGAATGCTTTGAGAGAAGACCTCAAGTAACAAAAACGGCATGAAGTGTACTAAGATGATGTGAGTAAATCATACAACTCATATATGAATATATTGATTATTCTAAATGATGACAACTGTAAAATAATCAAAATTGGAGGCAATGGCCCCAAAAAAGTCAATTAACAAACTAAAAAAATGCTTTTAAGAAAGAAAATCATTTTAATGCTTTTTAAAATTAGCGAGAAAAGATTCAGAAGAGAGGTACAAAAAATATAAAAACAATTTGATATGGATTATGTAAAGATATAAAAAGGAATACAATAGTTAATTGTTAAACAAAATAAAAAAATAACACAAAAAGTACTTGGGACACAATTAACATTAGTTCTAAAAAAAACACAACAACAAAATTCAAGCTATTCAAACAAAGATAATAAAGATTTTTATAACAAAAACTATGTAGTAAAGGATTTAAATAATTTTTTTGTAAATATCGGCCCTAATTCGGCAAAACAAATACCAAAAATTAAGGTTGATAATAAAATCAGAAAAACAATAGTAGATAATATAAAAAGTATTTTACATAGTGCAGCAGTGTTCAAATAATGTGTGACTATGTACAAACTCCGTTTCCATTTGAGTTGGGAAATTGTGTTAGATGTAAATATAAACAGAATACAATGATTTGCAAATCATTTTCAACCCATATTCAGTTGAATATGCTACAAAGACAACATATTTGATGTTCAAACTGATAAACATTTTTTTTTGTGCAAATAATCATTAACTTTAGAATTTGATGCCAGCAACACGTGACAATGAAGTTGGGAAAGGTGGCAATAAATACTGATAAAGTATTATCCCTTTTGGGGTCGTGGGGGGTGCTGGAGCCGATCTCAGCTACAATCGGGCGGAAGGTGGAAACCTTTTAATCAAATTTGAATAATAGGATATTGAGACTGATTTGATGCATTTAAGGATTCCTTTTTTTTTATTTATGAATGAAATTGCAAATGGGTATTTGGTGGGTAGATTTTGAAATGTATTGTATTGTATTGTATTTTGTATATTATATGATGATGTATATTTTATCTGTGGGTCCCTGTCCATAAACTGTGTGCTTCCAGGGATTACATTTTTGCAGAACGGACTCTGATATTAACAAAAGAAACAATAATAAAATACAAAATTATATCTGTCTGTTAATAAAAAAAATAAAATAAATATATTGAATGACAAATGCTGTAGTTGTGTAAATAGGGAGCAGATGTTCTATTTCTTAACCTCTTTCTGCACCTTTTCATTCATAATTTACTTCAATGTTAAGTTGATAGTTTTTCTTTCTTTTGTTAGAAAATGGATGGATAGTTTGATTTTAATTAATGAAATAAAATGGAAATTAAATGAAAGTAATGTATTTTTTCATGAAATGTACATAACACTCTTTGATGGTGCAAAAATTAGCAATAAGCTAAATTATAGCATGTTGCAACAAACGCTCCCTCGGGAGTGTCAAGATTCCCTTGATGACTTTACAAAATCTGAACAAAGTCTTCTGGGGACACACAAAGTCACTAAAGTGAGTGAAGAGGTCAGGACAACAAAAAGGGCAAAGAACACACATCTTCTGATTAGGGAATGACGTTGCATTATGTCAAAAACTCCATCACACTTTTCTGTGTTTCATCATTGTTCTTGTGCCTTTTCCATCAATGACTTTCTTCAGACCCATGATTGACCCAAATATCCAGTGAGGGGTGATCGAGCCACATGATGCTCCACCGGCTTACAAAATAACATAACGTGTATAAATAATAATAATGGATTAGATTTATATAGCCCTTTTCTAGACACTCAAAGCGCTTCACAGAGAAGTGAGAACTAGAGATGTCCGATAAATGCTTTAAAATGTAATATCAGAAATTATCGGTATCGGTTTCAACCTCCCGATTTTCCCGGGAGACGCCCGAATTTCAGTGCCCCTCCCGAAAATCTCGCGGGGCAACCATTCTCCCGATTTCCACCCGGACAACATTATTGGGGGCGTGCATTAAAGGCACTGCCTTTAGCGTCCTCTACAACCTGTCGTCACGTCCGCTTTTCCTCCATACAAACAGCGTGCCGGCCCAGTCAAATAAATATATGCGGCTTTTACACACACATAAGTGAATGCAAGGCATGCTTGATCAACAGCCATACAGGTCACACTGAGGGTAACCGTATAAACAACTTTAACACTGTTACAAATATGTGCCACACTGTGAACCCACACCAAACAAGAATGACAAACACATTTCGGGAGAACATCCGCACCGTAACACAACATAAACACAACAGAACAAATACCCAGAACCCCTTGCAGCACTAACTCTTCCGGGACGCTACAATATACACCCCCCCCCGCTACCACCAAACCCCGCCCCACCCCAAACCCCGCCCACCTCAAACAACCCCCCCTCCCCCACCTCAACCCCGCCTCAACTAATGCACTTTGTGAAAGTCAAAGTATAGGATTTCCCATAGTTGTAGTGGGTATTAGGATTATCTCAGGGAGAGCATGTCCCAAATTCCAAGCTGCTGTTTTGAGGCATGTTAAAAAAAATAATGCACTTTGTGACTTCAATAATAAATATGGCAGTGCCATGTTGGCACTTTTTTCCATAACTGGAGTTGAAGTTGTTCTCTTATTTTGGAAAACCTTGGTTTTGATTGATTGATTGAAATTTGTATTAGTAGATTGCGCAGTACAGTACATATTCCGTACAATTGACCACTATATGGTAACACCCGAATAAGTTTTTCAACTTGTTTAAGTCAGGGTCCACGTTAATCAATTCATGGTAAAGTTACATTGTTTAATGCATCCAGCGGGGCATCACAACAAAATTAGGCATAATAATGTGTTAATTCCACGACTGTATATATCGGTATTGGTTGATATCGGAATCGGTAATTAAGAGTTGGACAATATTGGAATATTGGATATCGGCAAAAAAAGCTATTATCGGACATCTCTAGTGAGAACCCATCATTCATTCACACCTGGTGGTGGTATGCTACTTTCATAGCCACAGCTGCCCTGGGGTAGACTGACGGAAGCGTGGCTGCCAGTCTGCGCCTACGGCCCCTCCGACCACCACCTATCATTCACCATCCACTGTCAGCGGCACCGGGGCAAGGGTGAAGTGTCCTGTCTAAGGACACAACGGCAGCGATTTGGATGTCAAGAGGTGGGGAGCGAACCTGCAACCCTCAGGTTTCTGGCACGGCCGCTCTACCCACTACACCATGCCGACCCTAGGAATGTTTAAAGGCCTACTGAAATGATATTTTTTTATTTAAACGGGAATAGCAGATCCATTCTACGTGTCATACTTGATCATTTCGTGATATTGCCATATTTTTGCTGAAAGGATTTAGTAGAGAAAATCGACGATAAAGTTCGCAACTTTTGCTCGCTGATAAAAAAAAAGCCTTGCCTGTACCGGAAGTAGCGTGACGTCACAGGAGCTAGGATTCCTCACAATTCCCCGTTGGTTACAATGGAGCGAGAGAGATTCGGACCGAGAAAGTGATGATTACCCCATTAATTTGAGCGAGGATGAAAGATTCGTAGATGAGGAACGTTACAGTGAATGACTTGAAAGGCAGCGATGGACGTATCTTTTTTCGCTCTGACCGTAACTTAGGTACAAGCTGGCTCATTGGATTCCACACTCTCCTTTTTCTATTGTAGATCACAGATTTGTATTTTAAACCACCTCGGATACTATATCCTCTTGAAAATGAGAGTCGAGAACGCGAAATGGACATTCAGTGCCTTTTATCTCCACGACAATACATCGGCGAAATGCTTTAGCTACGAGCTAACGTGATAGCATCTTGCTTTAACTGCATATAGAAACAAAAGAAATAAACCCCTGACTGGAAGGATAGATGGAAAATCAACAATACTATTAAACCGTGGACATGTAAATACACGGTTAATGCTTTCCAGGCTGGCGAAGGTTAACAATGCTGTGCTAACAACGCCATTGAAGCTAACTTAGCAACCGGACTGCACAGAGCTATGCTAAAAACATTAGTTCTCCACCTACGCCAGCCAGCCCTCATTTGCTCATCAACACCCGTGCTCACCTGCGTTCCAGCGATCGGCAGAAGGACGAAGGACTTCACCCGATGCGTTTGGCGGCCCGGAGACGTAGGAAGTCAAGGTGAGGTCGGCGGCTAGCGCGGCTAGCGCTCCAACAAAGTCCTCCTGGTTGTGTTGCTGTAGTCCGCTGCTAATACACCGATCCCACCTACAACCGTCTCCTTTGCAGCCTTCATTGTTCATTAAAAAAATTGCAAAAGATGTCCAGAATACTGTGGAATTATGAAATGAAAACAGAGCTTTTTGTATAGGATTCTACGGGGTAGCATAACTTCCGTTACTCGGACTTCGTCACGCGCATACGTCATCATACCGCAATGTTTCAGCCGGATATTTCCCGGGAAGTTTTAAATGTCACTTTATAAGTTAACCCGGCCGTATTGGCATGTGTTGCAATGTTAAGATTTCATCATTGATATATAAACTATCAGACTGCGTGGTCGGTAGTAGTGGCTTTCAGTAGGCCTTTAAAGATTAAACCTACAGCATTACATGCCAATCAATCGATAAATCCACTTAATCATGCGGGCTGTCACTTAATTCAACAAGGTGCCATATTGGTTTGATGAACTGAAACTTGCCTATCACTCAAGGTGTGAAAGGAACTCAACTCACATCTTGGCCTTCGTCGCTGTGCGTTTGCTGCTGGTTACACTTTTGATTTACAACCACAGTGTGTGTGTGTGTTTGTGTGTGTGTTCTGGCAATGCTTACTTAATGGGGACATCGCTCTGTTTACACAGTCACCTTTAGAGGACCTCTGACGGTATGGGGACAAAAAAACAGGTCCCCTAAAGGGAAACCTTTTTATATGATAGTCAGATCCATTCTCTATCCTTCTATATATGGTAGTTGGAGTTGCAGACAACTTCATTACTGCTAAATAGCAGTTTTCAATAATGTCACAGAAAATGCAGGATTTGCATTAACATTTAAGTGGTGAAACTTCCTATAAGAGGACAGCTATAGTGCTGTATTCTGAGGATCATGTCATATTTCATTTGAACTTTTTTTTAAATTTTTTAATGGTCCTCGGTAGTCACGTACAAATTTGTGTGAATTATGCAAAACTATTAAAATTTTGTCCCCATGAACCATATTAACTCTTTTTCCCCAGGGTCCCCAGTAAGAATGATCAGCACATTACTTCATCAATCCAGAGATTTAAAGACGTGTATGAGCTAACTGGGCAGTGGCCATTTTACCTAATTTTTTTTATGCCTCCACAACCTGTAGAAAGGGTGGTCCACACAAGTCATGATCAAAAACTTGGTCCCCATTCCAAATGATAACCCGTATGTGTGTGTTTGTATGTGTGTGAGGGGAGAAAGGACTGCAGTGGCTAACTATTTTCCTTAGTGGGGATGATTTATTGACACAATATTGTTTTACTGTCTCTGCTTTGGGCGTGCGCACATACACACACGCACGCACGCACACAGACGCACACACATAAACAAATCTGCAGCATCCCAAGTAAAAAATTGTCTCATGTAAAAAAAGGGAAAAATGTTTGCTTCCTTCCTACAAAACAACCTAAAATTGATTGAGGAGGAGATTTATTTTGAAAAGAACTGGACTGATTCACATTCATTCTCAAAACAAAAAGATAGGATTAAAGTAATGTGATTAAAGTGCCATGGGGAGAGTAGAATTTACCAAGAAATATGGACACAGTCACATAGTCCTGTGTAGGTAATATTGGAGACGCCCCCTGTGGGTTGTGGTTAAAATACTTGGTAAGACATGCTAGAAAATTAGTTGCCAAGTCAGTAAAATGTGTTGCTTTGCTTGCTCAGATTTGACACACTCCTAAAAGGTGTGTACCACATGTTGCAGTCATTCAACAAAACACCATGAGTTTTTTGTTGGGCTATGTTAGAAATTTCAAGTCAATCCATTTTATGAGGTTTAATTACAGCGCCACCATGTGGTTTATTTGTAAGATAAATATTAAGGGTGCATGTTTTAACAGAAATGTACAGCCTTTTGTGTGCAGCAGTTCAGGTGTGTTTGTGATTGGATGATAACACACACACTTCAGCTGTGGTGACTAACACTCTCAGCCCTGTGGAGTGTGTGCGTGCGTGTGTGTGGGCGCCATTAGAGGAAGCTCCAAAGCAGGTGAGAGGAGGCGTGGGCGAAGTCAAATTGGGGCTGGCGCACACTGGACACATGCTTTATGATTCAAAGCCACACACACACACACACACACACACACACACACACACACACACACACACACACACACACACACACACACACACACACACACACACACACACACACACACACACACACACACACACACACTCACACACACACCCTGGAGGCATCATTTTTAGCTGACTTTCAAGTCACAATGTACTCCTTTGCACTTGACGGTCAGAGGTTGCGTGGAATTAGACGCTGTGTTCAGGGCGGCCTGGCTCAGATGGTAAAGCGGCCGTAGGAATCCAACATCCTAGTCACTTCGGTTGTGTCTTTGGACAAGACAATTCACCCACCTTGCACCCAGTGCTGCTCACACTGGTGTATTAAGGTGAAGGAATGTTTGGTGGAGGTCGGAGGGGCCTTAGACGTAAATTATCAGCCATGTTTGCGTCAGTCTATACCCCAGGGCAGCGGTGTCTAATCCATCTGATCTAATCCATGATTATTATTTAAGTGCACAGAACCAAAACAAGTACCGCTACATTAGAAGCCATTTATATTGATGGATTGGCTGACATTGACATCATCAGTTGTCGACATAACTGAAATCGAAACCAATACATTTTTTATACATTTACAAACTTATTTTACGTCATCTGTACTTGTATTTGGATTTTTCTGTTGTCATATGTTTTGTACTTCTATATTTTTTGTAATTTTCTGTGGTATAGAATCCAGGTTAATACTGCCATGCTTTTATTTTGAAACTTACTTTGCACTAAGCAGAACGTCGCTGAGTGTGCATTTTATGCGGTGTAAAGTGACAGCAGTTATGTTGCTGTTGTCGTTTCACGCGGTTTAGAAATGATCCCTTTGGATCCCAAATTTGAAGTTGACAAAAGCGTGTATGTTGATGACCACTTAAAAGCTGACACTTTTTAGAAATAAGAAAATGGAGTACCGGGATTTGGAGAGTTGGTCAATGGGCTGTCGGCATAAACAGGACAGACTTAAATGGGTTTGACTATACATAGGTTGCACACACACACACACAAATGCACGCGTACACACAGACGCACACACGCACACACGCACACACGCACACTCCCCAACTGGGTTAAAGCTAGATAGGATCTATTCAGACGTGACACACACACGTTGGCATGTTCACCAGTCCTGCAGTGCATCATCAGCACAGTGGTACAACCTATGCATGCAAACATGCTTTTTATTTCTCCTCCAATCTTCATCTAACCACCATCACAACCCCCCAACCCCCATTCTTTTCACAGTAGCGACTAGACACTTTTTCATTGTTGTGACAAAACACAGCGAGCAGGCCGCCATGCAACCACAACACAAACAACACAACTGATGCCACCAAGAAGTACAATTACATCCCACGCAGGATTTCAGCTGGCAAGTGAACATCAAGACAATATTGATAATTTAAGAATTTCTTGATTGATTCTATTTTAATATACTTTTTTAAAATGAATTTTTATTCATTTACATTGACTTTATTTTAATGAGTATTTTATTGTACATTTTACTTTAATGTAATTTTAATATTTTTGTATATTTTAGTATTTTCAATATTTTAACAATTCATCATTACTTGTCTGTTTTTTCTTTTAATATGTACTAATTATATTGTATTTTATAATTTTGTTTTGTTTTGCACACACAGATTCCATGCAACAATTTGCAATTACTGCTATATTGCAACATGTTCTCTCTCTGGGGATAGGCTGATTGGCAACACTAAAATTGGCCTTAATGTGTAAATGTGAGTGTGCATACTCTATAGCAGGGTTATAACTAAACTAAATGAATTTGAGCGCCACATTTCAAGAAAGCTGAGTGGTCAGACTTCGCTTCACTAGTATTTTTATTTTGTATATTCCTGACAATCAGTATCTTCTAAAGACAGTCGACATTTAGTCTTTGTCTATTTATTTTGTCAGCGTTACTAAATATGTGCAGTTATATTAAAAAGTTGGCTGCACCAGATTTATCACCATGCTAATTTCCATTTGTAGTCATTTTATGGCACATTTAGCATCTAAAATTAAAATGATAAAACAATATTAAAAATACATGACAATGTTAAAATTATGTAATGAAACACAATTTAAAATACAAGTACAATATACATATACAATATGCTAGTTAGAAATCAGTGAGCAACGTTGTCAAGTTACAGTGTTTTACCATCATTTAAAGTGCAGAATTATATCAAATTTAGAGCTAGTCGGGGATTATCTATGTGACTGCGGTCTAGTGTTTTTAGGAATCAGCTGCAAAAAATGTTAGTCTCTTTCTGTTTTTTTAACTGAACTAGCGGGCCGGTCTTGTCTCATTCCTGGGGCCGCCAGTTGAATAGCCCTGGTCTATGTTCATATTAAGAGAATATATTACATTATTAGGTAATAATAACTTGTACAAAACCCAAAACCAGTGAAGTTGTCACGTTGTGTAAAGCGTAAATAAAAACAGAATACAATGATTTGCAAATCCTTTTCAACCTATATTCAATTGAATAGACTGCAAAGACAAGATATTTAACATTCGAACTGGAAAACTTTGTTATTTTTTGCAAATATTAGCTCATTTGGAATTTGATGCCTGCAACATGTTTCAAAAAAGCTGGCGCAAGTGGCAAAAAAGACTGAGAAAGTTGAGGAATGCTCATCAAACATTTATTTGGAACATCCCACAGGTGAACAGGCTAATTGGGAACATGTGGGTGCCATGATTGGGTATAAAAGCAGCTTCCATGAAATGCTCAGTCATTGACAAACAAGGATGGGGCGAGGGTCACCACTTTGTGAACAAATGTGTGAGCAAATTGTCAAACAGTTTAAGAACAACATTTCTCAATGAGCTATTGCAAGGAATTTAGGGATTTCACCATCTACAGTCCGTAATATCATCAAAAGGTTCAGAGAATCTGGAGAAATCACTCAACGTAAGCGAGGATATTACGGACCTTCGATCCCTCAGGCGGTACTGCATCAAAAAGCGACAACAGTGCGTAAAGGATGTCACCACATGGGCTTAGGAACACTTCAGAAAACCACTGTCAGTAACTACAGTTTGTCACTACATCTCTAAGTGCAAGTTAAAACTTTACTATGCAAAGCGAAAGCCATTTATCAACAACACCCAGAAACGCCGCCGGCTTCGCTGGGCCCGAACTCATTTAAGATGCACCGAATGCAGCTGAGATAGACTCCAGCACCACCCGCGACCCCAAAAGGGACAAGCGATAGAAAATGGATGGATGGATGGATGATGCAAAGTGGAAAATTGTTATGTGGTCTGACGAGTCCACATTTCAAATAGTTTTTGGAAACTGTGGACATTGTGTCCTACGGAACAAAGAGGAAAAGAACCATCCGGATTGTTCTAGGCACAAAGTTCAAAAGCCAGCATCTGTGATGGTATGGTGGTGTATTAGTGCCTAAGGCATGAGTAACTTACACATCTGTGAAGGCACCATTAATGCTGAAAGGCACATACAGGTTTTGGAGCAACATATGTTGCCATCCAAGCAATGTCTTTTTCATGGACGCCCCTGCTTATTTCAGCAAGACAATGCCAAGCCACGTGTTACAACAGCGTGGCTTCATAGTAAAAGAGTGCGGGTACTAGACTGGCCTGCCTGTAGTCCAGACCTGTCTCCCATTGAAAATGTGTGGCGCATTATGAAGCCTAAAATACCATAACGGAGACCCCAGACTGTTGAACAACTTAAGCTGTACATCAAGCAAGAATGGGAAATAATTCCACCTGAAAAGCTTTAAAAATTGGTCTCCTCAGTTCCCAAACGTTTACTGAGTGTTGTTAAAAGGAAAGGCCACGTAACACAGTGGTAAAAATGTCCCTGTGCCAACTTATTTGCAATGTGTTGCTGCCATTAAATTCTAAGTTAATGATTATTTGCACAAAAAAAATATGTTTCTCAGTTTGAACATTAAATATCTTGTCTTTGCAGTCTATTCAATTGAATATAAATTTAAAAGGTTTTGCAAATCATTATATTCTGTTTTTATTTACAAATTACACAACGTGCCAACTTCACTGGTTTTGGGTTTTGTACATGAGCTCTATGGTTACACTTCTTTAATTACATCTACTAACTACTATTAATTACTTCGACTACAACCTTACCTCAAAAAACACTGATC
This sequence comes from Entelurus aequoreus, assembly GCF_033978785.1. Lineage (NCBI taxonomy): Eukaryota > Metazoa > Chordata > Actinopteri > Syngnathiformes > Syngnathidae > Entelurus > Entelurus aequoreus. The sequence continues at coordinate 28,566,907 of NC_084742.1, read as the reverse complement.
TCAGCCACAAGGAGGCATGTTTGTGTTCTTTCATTTTATTGGAGTTTCATTCCATCTACAGCAGGGGTCCCAAACTCTTCGCCCATATTTGTGGCCCTCGACTTGACTTCATAGTTACGTGTATTTGCGGCAAATAATTATATATAGTATGGCCATCTTGAATCCAACTAGATTAGTGGTTCTCAAACTTTTTCCACTAAGTACCACTTTAGAAAAAACTTGGCTCTCCAAGTACCACCACAATGACCAGCATTAAAATACAGTAGTGTAGTAGGCCTTAGTCTTAATGAAAAACAAGGCAGGGGTTTTATTTAACAATATTTTGGCCACTGTAACATTACACACATTTTGAACAGTAACACCGTGTTTGAATATAGGAAAAATAAAACACTGTACTTTAAGTGATTATTTTGCGCACCACTGGCGTGCAGTCACTAGAGGCAGGGGAGGCACGGCCTCACCTGCCATCATGGAAAGAAAAAAAAAAGTAAAAATTAAAAAAAATTAATTAAATTGTTATATGTATCCAGTGATTATACTAAAGTTATTTTCCATTTAACTTCACCAGTTTTAGATTATTTTTATTTTCACATTTGCTGTTCAAATACTGAGAAGAAACGGTGCGGTGATCAGCAGCCAGTTGAGCCACGTCACTGCGTTGTGCCTCAACATGGATTGTGCGCAATGACCCGGCTAACTGCTGGCCTGCTGTGCAGTGAGACCATATTGCTATATGAATTATATTATACATTTCCATAGTTTAGTTAGCTGAGGTATATAATGTACAGTGTATTTTGTCAACAACTGTATGTGTGTAACGTATTTCTTGTGCTGAGCGATCATAATACTGCTGCGAAGACGCACTGTTAGAGGCTTCTCATAACCCCGCCTCCTGGTGCCAAGCACTTCCGCCGCAGAATGCACCGCCCGACGGGAGCGCCACACCAACCAAAGCCCACACCCAAACCCTCCACGTGCAAGACCGAATCCACCCAAAAAAAGTCACTTAACAAGAAGCCAAAAAGTGCAAAAACAACAATGCTCGCGAGTCGCGCTGGAGGAGCCGCGAACGACCGCAGGGACACAACATTAGGTACACCTGCAGACTGCAGCACGGATTTCATATTTCATTCATTCACAGCTCTTCCAACACGAACACCACTGTTCCCGCACTTATAAGTAAAGGTAAGACCATAATAACGTTTTTTTTAATTAAATGTGCTTTTTTGTGTGCTACAGTTTGTAAGTGTAAAGTTAAAGTTAGGTTAAAGTACCAATGATTGTCACACACACACTAGGTGTGGTGAAATTTGTCCTCTGCATTTGACCCATCCCCTTGTTCACTCCCTGGGAGGTGAGGGGAGCAGTGAACAGCAGCGGTGGCCACGCCCTGGAATCATTTTTGGTGATTTAACCCCCAATTCCAACCCTCGATGCTGAGTGCCAAGCAGGGAAGAATGCTGGTATGAGCTTTTAAACATAACCCGTTAACTGCTGCCAATCAAATGGTGAATAAGATACTCTTTAGGGTTCATAAGTTTGTAAATCTGACTGTGATGAAGTCAGTGCCTCACCTGACATGTACCTCACTGCACGCCACTGCACATACCGCAATTTGTTACAAACTACAAAAACAGAGCAAACATTAGGCAACACAAACAGCAACTTCCTTTAAGCAAGCTCAAGTGTCTCTGAATCTACTGGGGAACTCAACAATGTGAAAATAAACTTTTCTTTTTACATTCAGTTTTACATTTTTAACGACTTAAGGGACCACAGGATAAGGTAGGATAAAGTATTATTTTCACAGAATTGTAACATGCAGTGATAAAAATGCTGGTAAAAGCAGCTTTTTGTTATGCAGCTCTGTATCGTTCCGAAAGTGTACAGGTGTATCTAATGTCGTGACCGGTTTAATGTTTATGAAGTTTATTTTTGACTGTGTTTAAAAAAAAAAAAAGAAGTTGGGGTGACTTTTCTTCAAGATACAAATTTAAAAGCATACCTTTCAAAAGATAGATTTATGTTATGTTGAAAATTGTAGTCGTATGTAGTGCCCTTTTGGTCTATGACCATTATGAAACACTAACACAGAAGCCATGCAGTGTCGATACAGGTAGTGTGTGTGCCATACACTCAGTGAGGCGTCATGTACCTATCTCTAGTTGTTACGCTACTGCTAGCTTTTGTTTATTTCGACTACTAGTTTAGTTAATCTTAGCACCCTAAGCTTGTAGTCTTATTTTTTACGCACCTTTAAAAACCAGCATTGGTCTTTATTGTCCATGAAAAAAATAATCAATAATCGTGGACTGATAACTGCTTCTAAACAGTGTTAGACCTTGTCAGTGCTAGCATGGACATATAAATACTCCTCAGCTGCAGGTTCGGAATGGAAGACGACGGTAAACGAGATGAAGCCACGACAGGGGCCAAAGAGACGAGAGGGAGCAGATGGCTGCACGATGAGGCGGCGCTTGGTCATGCATCATCTCGCAAAATGGAGGCGGGAAGCATGAACGTATAAAGAGGACGAGTGATGGTCTCCCCCCTGACACTTCATTAGATCAGCATTGTTAATTCCAAATGAAATGCAACTCCTAATGACGGAGAACAGCATAAAAAGTCCAAATAAACACTTGAAAGTGAATGCTTCACTCCATCACTTTGTCCTGAACTGACTTGTCCACAATGCCCTCTGACCAATCAGAGGTTGCTTCGTTGATCATAACGGGGTCACGCTAATCGTCTCCCACAGATCCTTGTTTCTATTTGCAATCGTCTAATTATCCTGCGCTTGCTCCGAGGCTCTGCTGCTCCTCCAAAGCAAACTCTTTTAGTCTACAACGGCAGATGGCGAGGAGAGAAACACTTCCCACAAGTTTATCCCCTTCACGGCACACGGCGGGTATAGGCGCTGGAGGGACGGGCGTTGTTAATTCAATTTACAATGGTGAGCACTCCCAATTATTGGAATGAAAAGATGGAACTCGGGCTGACCCCCCCTGGAGGATGGAGCTGGATGGTCCTCCAGTAGCACGAGGAGACCCACAGGGACCCCCCTGAGTGTCTAATACAAAAAACTAAAATTGAAAAACAAAGCATTAATTTTTTCAGTGTCAAAGAGCAATAAATATACATATATAAGAAACAGTTGTATTTTCACTTAATTTTCCGTTTCATGTAACAAAAATGAAAATCTGTCAACCGTAACGGAAAAAACAGACCACACACTGATGTTTTTTTAATATTTTCACACCGGAACCGGAAGTTGATACTTAAAGACGAGACCGCGGACTGGCAAGAAAACAAAATAGTGTGGTGTTGTATCTTGCATCAGAAAGATCAGATGGTAATGGATCAATATGTTATATAAAAGCAGGATAAAACTCTACACTGATTTCTCCTACAGGCCAGTTCACCGTCTTGTCATTAGGTTGCAACTTCCATTTCCGGTGTCAGAAACAAAAAATACCATCAGTCTTGGTCATTTTTTTTAAGTTTCTGCTGACAGATGATTTTCATATTTTGGTATATGAAATACAAAATGAAAATAAAACTATTTATTAGATGTATTTATGGATCTTCGACACTGAATCCCCCCCACACTGTTTTTCCAATTTTATTTTTTGTGTTCCAAGAATAAAATTCAAATAAACCAATTGTTTTTTTTGTTTTTCCAATCATGAAAAGAAAATTCAATGACCAAAACTTTAAGCAAAGAAATCAAACAAAACACACATTTTATTCACTTTAAGAAACTGTTCAAACTACAATTGATTACAAAGTACAAGGAATAATTATGACAAATGTATTAAACTTATTGAAAATAATATATACCATACCAACTTTATTTATTATTAAAGGCCTACTGAAACCCACTACTACCGACCACGCAGTCTGATAGTTTATATATCAATGATGAAATCTTAACATTGCAACACATGCCAATACGGCCGGGTTAACTTATAAAGTGCAATTTTAAATTTCCCGCTAAACTTCCGGTTGAAAACGTCTATGTATGATGACGTATGCGCGTGACGTCAATCGTTGAAACGGAAGTATTCGGACACATTGTATCCAATACAAAAAGCTCGGTTTTCATCGCAAAATTCCACAGTATTCTGGACATCTGTGTTGGTGAATCTTTTGCAATTTGTTTAATGAACAATGAAGACTGCAAAGAAGAAAGTTGTAGGTGGGATCGGTGTATTAGCGGCTGGCTGTAGCAACACAACATAGAGGACTTTGACTTGGATAGCAGACGCGCTATCCGACGCAGCCGCCGACCGCATATATGATCGGGTGAAGTCCTTCGTCGCTCCGTCGATCGCTGGAACGCAGGTGAGCACGGGTGTTGATGAGCAGATGAGGGCTGGCTGGCGTAGGTGGATAGCTAATGTTTTTAGCATAGCTCTGTGAGGTCCTGTTGCTAAGTAAGCTTCAATGGCGTCGTTAGCAACAGCATTGTTAAGCTTCGCCAGGCTGGAAAGCATTAACCGTGTATTTACAGGTCCATGGTTTAATAGTTTTGTTGATTTTCTGTCTATCCTACGGAGCCCCTAAAGGGACATGGGAATTTTTTTTTTTTTAGACATGTATCTCGTGGCCACGAGAAAGTATCTCGTGGCCACGAGAAAGTATCTCGTGGCCACGAGAAAGTTTCTCGTGGCCACGAGAAACTTTTTATAAAAAAAAAAAAAAAAAAAAAAAAAACATTAATATTTTTTTTTTTTTTTTTTTTTTTATAAAAAGTTTCTCGTGGCCACGAGAAACTTTCTCGTGGCCACGAGAAACTTTCTCGTGCGCACGAGAAACTTTCTCGTGGCCACGAGAAACTTTCTCGTGGCCACGAGAAAGCATTGGATGCGTGCTGATGGTTTAGTGTGTGTTAAAATGGCAGTTTAGGAGTTAATATGGCTGTATTTCCAGATAGGACTTTCCCCCATGTGTGTT
>NC_084742.1:28484451-28556951 GCF_033978785.1 Entelurus aequoreus | reverse complement strand
AGAGCACTCATGCCATATTGACAATCTTTAATTGATGTTTTTGCAGTAAATCCTTAAAATAGCACAGTGCTTCTTTTATACAGGATCTTTGACACAGCATAACCCATTATTTGTGTTTGTATTGCATGTACTGTAGTTATTTGGTGAGGTACAGTACAAATTGTACAGTATGACAGAGCCTAGCATTGACATTTTAAACAAACAAGTCTTTAATTTCCTGAAAATGTGGACCCTGAGACATTTTAGTTGGACAGCCCATGTAAACTGTATGAAGTAAAGTGCAGTTTGTCCAATGGCACTTGAAATGGCTGCCTATGAAGAGGCTGTGTCACGCCAATTTTCTTCCCATCACAAAAACCTTCCTAACCCCCATTTACTTCCGGGGTCATTTCCGCTTACGTCATTGACAGCGATCGATAGCACTTCGTTTGACTCTTTTTTATAATACAGCGTTAAAAAAACGTCTGAATTATCAACAATAATGTTGATTTAAAGTACAGACATTTAACATTATATATTAATTAATATTACTGAAATGTTTCAACAATAATGTTGATTTAAAGTACAGACATTTAACAGTATTATATATTAATTAATATTAGTGAAATGGTTTCAACAATAATGTTGATTTAAAGTAGTACAGACATTTAACAGTATTATATATTAATTAATATTTTTTGCACGTTACCACGAAGACAGAAGTTCGCAGCAGCGGCCCTAACACTCCGCTTGAAATGTTGCGAAGCCTGCTGGTGTTTGACATAAGTCCCCTGGGACAGATAAAGACGAATATCATCCAGTGACACCACCATTTTCAGGAGATTTGGATTTATCGATCGCTGGCAATGACGTAAGAGGAAATGACGTAAGTAAGAGGAACTGACGTAAGCGGAAATGACCCCGGAAGTAAATGGGGGTTAGGAAGGTTTTTGTGATGGGAAGAAAATTGGCGTGACAGCTGCCTATGAAGACACAAGAACACACACACACGCACGCACGCTGAGCGATGTGAAAAAGAGGATGACTTAAGCTCCTTGTAGCGCTAATTGTGACACTAGGAAATAAAGCGAGCGAGGGACAGCAGAAGAAAAAGATGGCGACATCTTTGCCAGACAACAGGGTGAACAATGGAAGAGACAAAAGGTAGCAGAGATGCTGAGAGTAATTACTGTGCTCAGAATGTGTTGTCGCATTCAGACATGACAGCAAAAAACCTCAAAGAGAATATTGACTAATTTTAAGTACTGCAATGCTCCATTTTTCCTCTTCACTATTTTCCCCCATATCTTTATGTCTGCTCTATTTAATAGACTCAAAGGGAAGGGAAAATATGAAGACGTGCACAACGGATTTATGTGCATTATCATTATTATTAAATGACTGTGTTGGACCTGCAATGAGGTGGCGACTTGTACAGGGTGTACACCGCCTTCCGCCCGAATGCAGCTGAGATAGGCTCCAGCACCCCCAGCGACCCCGATGGGACAAGCGGTAGAAAATTAATGGGTGGATAGACCCCAAAATATCTCTCTACATCGTGACAATATATCACATCATATATCTTGTCCATTCCTTTTTATTTTAGTATTGTATATGTATGTTTCCTAAATTTCTGTGTACATTTTAATTTTTTATTTCTAAGTATTGTAAAGCTGGGCTCGGGGTTGGAGTTGGGGTTGTTCTATCATTTTTGTTTCCAGACTGATTAACAAACAAAGTTATTTTCAAAACTAAAAAACTAAATAAAAACAATTGTATAGTTAAATGTTTATGTTGATGAGGTGGTCCTGCTTCACCACGTTCTTATTACTATAAAGGGCCAGCTGAAGTCGACATCGGAATACATGGACATCGCCGTCCGTTTATGCTAAACAAAAAGAGCAAACTGGTTTTGGTTTCCATCCATCCATCCATCCATTTTCTACCGCTTATTCCCTTCGGGGTCGCGGGGGGCGCTGGAGCCTATCTCAGCTACAATCGGGCGGAAGGCGGGGTACACCCTGGACAAGTCGCAGCCTCATCGCAGGGCCAACACAGATAGACAGACAACATTCACACTCACATTCACACACTAGGGCCAATTTAGTGTTGCCAATCAACCTATCCCCAGGTGCATGTCTTTGGAGGTGGGAGGAAGCCGGAGTACCCGGAGGAAACCCACGCAGTCACGGGGAGGACATGCAAACTCCACACAGAAAGATCCCTTGGTTTCGATTAGCGTTTTATCTTCATAAAGAGGCATATTTTTAACATTGTATATCTTCTTCTCTCTAATAGTGCATACAAATGCTGTTAGAATGCATTCTAATAAATGGCACGCTGTGCTTGTTTGTGAGCAATAGCAAACCCAATTGATTAAACTAATCAACACTGTCAAAGATGGAAATCAGCTTCTTATACTTATTATGGGCCTGAATGGGTCAATGCAAACGCCCATTCACATGCTGCTAGGCAGCAGTGAATGGGCACTTGCAATGCAAGCAGCCCATATTATTATTGCTCATACTTAAAACTTTATTATTATAGTTACGCACATTTCTCTTACGATTAATGCGAGACGGATCGGCCAACGAACCTCCACATATGTTACACTGTCGGAAATGTCTCGTTCACGCCGATGGCGGAACTTTTAGTTGGGAATATTTCGTGTTACCATGGCGACGCTATTCACAAATTTTTAAAAAATGGGCCAATTTAATGGGTGCATACCCTTTTAATGGAGGATTGCTTTGAGACAAACGCCAGAAAGACAAGATTACCTCCTCTTGTAGCTCAGCCATATTTTCACGTAGCTTGGGGCTTAACGTCTCATTTTGTCCACACACTGTCTACTTTAACCCTGGCTAAAAAGTTTTTACGTCCAATGGTTGGTTTTGGCTGGATGGCCATCGGAAGGAGGTGAGAGCCATCAGGGTTTTCCCATTAAAGCGGATGGCGTACACTCTAATTTACTAGAGGGTAAAAGCACAGAAAACACGTTTTTGTTTCGGTGAAAACGTTGACACACATGTCCTCTCTCAAAAAATGTCACTTTTATGGAGGTCATGTGTCTCATTTTGCTTTTGTTGGCCCTCAAAGCCAATTCAGTCTCTCTTTGACTCCAATGTTAAATGTCGGCTCTAAAAAGCACAAAAACACAAAAATTCACATTTTCCTACTTGCTCTAACTCGACCATTCTTCCATTTATTGGAAATCTGAGAACACCGGAACGTTTCCCAAAGCCTTGAGGTGCTCGTGGTTTTTACGAAAAGGCGATATCTCGAAGCATTTGTCCACAATCAGACTTCGTTCGGCATGAACTTTTTCTGTCTTTCAACACATCTTACATACATTGTGTAATAGTGACAATTACATGAAGTCCTGTGAGGTCACGTGACAGCCCCTTCTCTCAGGCACACAACATTGGCGGACTGCATGGCCATTCATCCATCCATCAATTTACTACCGTTTGTCCCTTTCGGGGTCGCGGGGGGTGCTGGAGCCTATCCCAGTTGCACACGGGCGGAAGGCGGGGTACACCCTGGACAAGTCGCCACCTCATCGCAGGGCCAACACAGACAGATTCACACTCACATTAATGTTAGCATGCTAATATTAGCATGTTTTAGTTTCCTATATTCAAACACGGTGTTACTGTTCAAACTGTGTGTAATGTTGCAGTGGCCAAAAATATTAAATATACTGGTTAAATAAAACCTCTGTCTTCTTTTTAATGAATACTTAGGCCTGATACACTACTGGATTTCAATGTTGGTCATTATGTTGGTATGTTGTTTTTTTCTGAGGTGGTACTTGGTGAAAAAAGTTTGGGAACCACTTATGTAATGCATAATCATGACATGTGTGCAGGTTGTCAACGAGAAAAGGGTCAAATATATAAAGCACACACGCACACACACACACACACGCACACACACACACACACATTCACACACAGGCATGCATGTGCACAGGATGTACATCTCTGGGGAATCTGACTTGAAAGGACAATTTTTTATGAGCATCTTGGGGTTCATCACCCGACTTTTGGTGACAAGAGGAGGAGCAGGCGGCAAATATTTAACACTTGTGCATGCACACATGCACACACGGCCGGCCACGCACCCACACCTCTCTTCCACAAAACATCTCGCCAAAGGGAGAGGATGCTTCGCTGCTTCACGCTCACAAGCGCACAAAGCTGTGGTCATCCCGCTCGGATGTTACGTCCCTTTAGGGGGCATCTAATGACCTCTAAGAGTCCGGCATCGCGCTTAAAATAACGGTTGGCTAATGTGGCAGATTATTTACAGTACATACATACTGTAGAACCAAAACTGACAGGATACGGAGAAACATGCTAAATGCTAGCTATGCTGTCGCCCCACAGCAGGGCTGACAAGTGTGCAGTCCAGGGGGCATTCATGGCCCACAGCTTGCTTTTAATTGGACCATGGCTTATTTTAAAAATAGATGAATAAATAAAACTTTTCCCGCAACCCCGAGAGGGACAAGCGGTAGAAAAGGATGGATGGATGGAAATAAAAAGTTTGGAAAGAAGGGAAAAGTGAATATTTCATTATAGCACGCTAAAACGAATACCTATTAACTTTAACTTTGTCACTGATTAGCACTTTGAGATTTTTCTGGAATGTAAAGTGGAATACAAAAAAATATATATATTAATATGACTACAACACTAAGCTGACATGTAAATGTAGCCATTTTTGTTAAATATTTAATTTAGCATATCTTTATTTAGTTTTTTGTGTGTTTAATAACTGAACGGTGAAGAATATCAAAGAATGTCCTTCAATGGTGGAACAAGTTTGGACATTTCGACCAATAAAGCCAATATTTAAAATTATTAACATAGAATAAAAACAAGGTGCTAATAGTTTCTTGTTATTTGAACAGCATGCTCAAGTGTTTTAATTAATTTCTTTCTTTGTGGGAAATGACATTTCCAGTTTACTAATTAGAAACATTTTTAATCAAGTGGAAAAGAAACACAAGAAGTACACTGATTCTAATCAACATAATAGAAAAGGATGCTCAAGGACAATCAGAACTTTTAGTGTTTTGTTTTAGTAATGAAATCCCATTTTAAAGTTTTGCACTTGTCATTTTTTCATCGTCTATTAAACTGGCTTCCTATTTCTGTACACAACTTGCCCACATTAATGTGCGCTTAATGACCAGAGTACAGAAAACAACATTTACCCTACAGGGGTTTCCAACTAACGGTCAAATGAACCAACTTTTGATGGTATCTTCACATTCTACTTTGCCTATAATTAAAAAGGCGGCATGTGTTTTAAGTATGTACTATTTCAAAACTCAGTATTAGGGGAAATTGAAATGGAAGGAATTCTTAAGCAGGGTAGCAGGATACGAGCTGCAGCAATTACCACATCCTATTAGTTTCTCCATCCACACTTCTATACTGTTTAGTAGCAATGTGTAAACAACCACTCAGCAAGTGCATGGTACACTTACTAGCTGTATTGACAATGCATAGATTTTCATAATGGTCTTCTGCCATCTACTGGAATAAAAAGTCAGTACATTTGACATCAAATTAAATTAAATGAATTTTGATACAGTTGGAAAAAAATATTTTACTGTGCCTATAGATACAGTTAAACATTTACAAGCAGTTCGTGCTACAGCCACTGGTCAAAAAACCAACATCAAATAATGGTATCAAAAACGTATCTTTTCCCCCAACTTTGGTGGTTTGTAAGCAAAAGTGTAATTTCTATCTCGCCAATCTTCCAGCGAAAAGGGAGCTTATATGTGTGTATACAGTATATATATATATATATATATATATATATATATATATATATATATATATATATATATATATATATATATATATATATATATATATATATATATATATACATACATATATATATATATATATATATATATATATATATATATATATATATATATATATATATATATATATATATATATATATATATATATATATATATATATATATCTGTCAAAAATTACCTTTCCCCTTACTTTGGAGGTTTTGTAAGCGAAAAGTGTACAAGTTCTCAGTTCTTTTTCCTCGCTCAAAAAAAGTCAATTTTCTAACTTTTATCTCGCCAATCTTCCAGCAACCTCGAAAAGGGAGCTCATTCAAACAGACAGCGCAAACATAGAGACGTGACAAGTAAACACAAGCATTCTGCACCAGTGACAGAGGGATAGAGGGAGAAGGGGAGTCTGGACAGTGATTCATGATGGGAGGGTTTGTGCTCCAGAAGCTAAATTGCTTTGCCGGTAAGTTCATCCACACTGAGAAAGATGGACGGGTGGAAGGATGGATGAATAGATGGTTGGATGCATATATGGATGGATGGATAGAAAAATACAAGGGAGGGCTTGTGAGGGAAGAAGAGTAGGGATGTTTCAAAATGTAAAGGACGTCTGGTATTAAACAATAATTATTATTACATGAACATGCTTGAACTCACTGCTGACAATTTACATTTCAAATATAGCAAACACTTCAGCAGCTCGCTTGTCCTCCCGAAGGAGCGAGAATGCACTTTACGGAAGAGCGCACTTGTGAGATGATGACAAGCGAACACTAGAGATGAGGGGAAAAAACGAGGAAGAGCTCATGGGATATTTATAATGAAGCAAGATTTTAAGATCCCTTAAAACTCCCCAAAGCAACACTCGATGGCGTGGAAGAAATGGCAGCGCACAAAAAAATTAGTGGACAAATACAATATGTGATATATATGTGACTCCCTACTTGTCAAAATGCATTTTTAAGCTGTCAATTACACACCAAGGCAATAGGTAAGTAAGAAAGTCATTTGTGTAAAAAGCTCTCTATATATATATACAACTATAGCCATCCATCCATCTATCCATCTATGTAAATAATAATAAATGGGTTATACTTGTATAGCGCTTTTCTACCTTCAAGGTACTCAAAGCGCTTTGACAGTATTTCCACATTCACCCATTCACACACACATTCACACACTGATGGCGGGAGCTGCCATGCAAGGCGCTAACCAGCAGCCAATGCAAGGGTGAAGCGTCTTGCCCAAGGACACAACGGACATGACTAGGATGGTAGAAGGTGGGGATTGAACCCCAGTAACCAGCAACCCTCCGATTGCTGGCACGGCCACTCTACCAACTTCGCCACGCCGCCCCTGTTTAATAAATTCCTAAAATGCTGTAGAAAAAGGTCAAAGTTAAACACACAATACAAACACATATATGACTAATAGAATGCTAAAATATTACGACAAACCACCTCAAAAAACTAAACATAATTTTACATTATTTTCGCAGACTAAAAGAATGTACATGAAAATAAATTATGTGGGATTTGTAATATTAAGTATGAATGATAAAACACTGAATATATATATATATATATATAAATATATATATATATATATATATATATATATATATATATATATATATATATATATATATATATATATATATATATATATATATATATATATATATATATATATATATAAACATATGAACGTCTCTCCACCTCTTCACTTCCCAGACGACCGTCTCGAGATCGATTTTTTACAATAAAGCAAAATGCAACAGTTGTGCAAAAAACAGGGCAAAACATGAATGCAAAGGACAAAAATCACCCATATTATAATTGTTAGAAAAATTCTGTGTAAGTTATCACACAACTCTTATGCTTAAACCTAAAAATGTTTGAACCTGACAATAATAGTCCATATAATATCACTTTTCTGCAGAACAGAACTTTGTTTCAGAAATCTGCTTTAGTGTCCCTCCCTGGTGCTCACGTCTCAGGCTGGCAGCTGTAAACAAACCCCGCCTACTCTGCTTCTTGTCTCATCTGCTTATGGAGCTGATGTGACGTGGGTTACCGTAATAACCCAAATCTCACTTAAAAGCGCAAATTCCAACTATTGGAACCTTCCCACCTTCACCAGTGGTTATTCATCCCACTCCTTGGGAGCCCAATATTCCACCACCCAACCCCCATTCCCAAAACAAGAATCAAGCATCGAGAACAAACTTGCTACCTAGACCTGAAACCAATTAACAGCAAAAAACGAGAGTTTACTGTATTATTCTTTGAGATGAGAAATAGATTTGGCTCTGGTGTGTGCATAAAAGACACAAAAAACAAAAAGGCAGTTCAAGTATGTTTAGCATTAGATATTAAGAAATAATGTATTATTAATATATTCCAAGTTATGTAAAGATTTGTATTTAGTATAAATAATCACATATGAACAATAAATAAAAAGACTACACTGACAACTACGTTCAATCCAATATGTTCAATAGTCGTGTTTGTATTCCAAATAATGTCCAAAGTTCATAAAAAATGGTAAAAAAATATATATATGATAGGTCCAATCAATCAATCAATGTTTATTTCTAAAATTATTCCTAAATCACAAGTGTCTCAAAGGGCTGTACAAGCCACAACGACATCCTCGGTACAGAGCCCACATACGGGCAAGGAAAACTCACCCCAGTGGGACGTCAATGTGAATGACTATGAGAAACCTTGGAGAGGACCGCATATGTGGGTAACCCCCCCCCCCCTCTAGGGGAGACCGAAAGCAATGGATGTCGAGTGGGTCTGACATAATATTGTGAAAGTCCAACACATCAGCGAAAGTCCAGTCCATAGTGGGGCCAGCAGAAACCATCCCGAGCGGAGACGGGTCAGCAGCGTAGAGATGTCCCCATGGACAGACTAGCGGTCCACCCCGGGTTGGGAGCAGAGTAGAAAAGAAAAGAAAAGAAACGGCAGATCAACTGGTCTAAAAAGGGAGTCTATTTAAAGGCTAGAGTATACAAATGAGTTTTAAGATGAGACTTAAATGCTTCTACTGAGGTAGCATCTCTAACTTTTACCGGGAGGGCATTCCATAGTATTGGAGCCCGAATAGAAAACGCTCTATAGCCCGCAGACTTTTTTGGGGCTCTGTGAATCACTAATAAGCCGGAGTTCTTTGAACGCAGATTTCTTGCCGGGACATATGGTACAATACAATCGGCAAGACAGGCAGGAGCTTGACCGTGTAGTATTTTATACGTAAGTAGTAAAACCTTAAAGTCGCATCTTAGGTGCACAGGAAGCCAGTGCAAGTGAGCCAGTATAGGCGTAATATGATCAAACTTTCTTGTTTTTGTCAAAAGTCTAGCAGCCGCATTTTGTACCATCTGTAATCTTTTAATGCTAGACATAGGGAGGCCCGAAAATAAAACGTTACAGTAATCGAGACGAGATGTAACGAACGCATGGATAATGATCTCAGCATCGCTTGTGGACAAAATGGAACGAATTTTAGCGATATTACGGAGATGAAAGAAGGCCGTTTTAGTAACACTCTTAATGTGTGACTCAAACGAGAGAGTTGGGTCGAAGATAATACCCAGATTCTTTACAGAGTCGCCTTGTTTAATTGTTTGGTTGTCAAATGATGACTTTGAATATGAACAATGTATGATCCTGTAACTACTTGGTATCGGATTGATACCCAAATGTGTGGTATCATCCAAAACTAATGTAAAGTATCTAACAACAGAAGAATAAGTGATTATAGGGGAAAGAAAAGAGTTGGTTATCCCCAACCAATTCAAAACCGCTATGCCACTTCAGCACTGATTGAACAAGTAAACAAAACATAATAAATACGTATAAAGTATAAATAAACAAACGTTTTTTTTAGACATTATATGTTTAGGGAAAAGGTGGGGGGGTGTGGGGGGGGGGGGGGGGTGGGGGGCTGGTAATCCCAACATCTGCGGTCCCCTCCAAGGTTTCTCATTGTCATCCCATTGGGTTGAGTTCTTTCTTGCCCTGATGTGGGATCTGAGCCGAGGATGTCGTTGTGGCTTGTGCAGCCCTTTGAGACACTGGTGATTTAGGGCTATATGAGTAAACATTGATTGATTGATTGGTTTGAAGTGATGCTAAATTAGCAAATATCTCTATGGGCTTTTGAATCGACACAGCCGCGATGCTGCTGAACTTAACTATTACAAAGAACATATTGACTCACTGCTGAATTAAAGTTTAGCAAAAACAAAGTATTATTCATCAGGCAATTCAGCCCATCAAAGTAGGACAACAAAACAATGTTGATGATCAGCTACTGAAGTGACTGGTCGCCATAATCGCGTGACCTCACCTTTAGTTAAAGTACTAATGATTGTCAAACACACACTAGGTGTGGTGAAATTATCCTCTGCATTTGACCCATCACCCTTGATCACCCCCTGGGAGGTGAGGGGAGCAGTGAACAGCAGCGGTGGCCACGCCCTGGAATCATTTCGGTGATTTAACCCCCAATTCCAACCCTTGATGCTGAGTGCCAAGCAGGGAGGTAATGGGTCCCATTTTTATAGTCTTTGGTATGACTATGCCAGGGTTTGAACTCATGACCTACCGATCTCAGGGCAGACACTCTAACCACAAGGCCACTGAGCAGGTGGTTAGATTAGTGGTTGTGGCTCTAAACAGCCGCATAGTAGGTTTTGCCAGTGGCTGGCCCAGGCTGTGTATGTGATGCTATGCGTTACATACTCCAACTTGCTCAGGTTTATGGGGCCTCCCTCAGGGTGGGTGGCCATACCAATGACATCACTGACTGTGTTCATACTCACATGGTCTCGTCGTTTTGGAACTCCAGCTTGCCAGCTGCCAGCTCGTAGTCCTCGCCCCCTCTGGCAGTGCCGTCCAACGTTCGGTAAGGGACAGCCACCAGGCCCCGGGCGCCAGATGTCCTCAGCACCTTCACCTCCATCACACCCACGCTCTCGCTCACTCGCTGACTGGCCATCTCAAAGGTGAAAATACCTGAGGAGGAAAAGGGGGAGGTAGAAAAAAATACACTGTAAGCTCCCCCACGACTGTACCACCCTCCCTCTCTTGAGGAAACAGTAATAAAACGCCCCCACATGACACTGATACTCTCCCCAGGTGTGGGACAAGTTATGTAAGGCTCGTTAAGCAAGCTTTGATGACATCCCAACAGTGATGATGCCACACTGAAACTGTGTCAGATGCAAGATACAAATTATGATATGTCCAGTCTATTGCAGCACCAAGCAAACAATCGGAAAATTCCCGTCATATCAATTCCTAGATATGGTCGAAACTATTTAAAGTGCACTACGCATAATAAACGCAACATTGTTAATATTGCCACTACGGATAATCTTAACAAAAACTCGTCAAAACAGCCCAATACCTATAATATGGGCTTTTTAAACATAAGATCATTGTCTCCCAAGGCGTTATTGGTTAATGAGGTCATTAGAGACAACAATCTTAACGTCATTGGTCTTAGCGAAACCTGGCTCAAACCGGACGAATTTTTTGCGCTCAATGAGGCATCTCCTCCTAACTATACGAATGCGCATGTTGCCCGCCCTCTTAAAAGGGGAGGGGGTGTCGCACTAATATACAATGAAAATTTCAACCTTACCCCTAACCTAAATAATAAATATAAATCGTTTGAGGTGCTTACTATGAGGTCTGTCACACCGCTACCTCTCGACCTGGCTGTTATCTACCGCCCCCCTGGGCCCTATTCGGACTTTATCAGTGAATTCTCAGAGTTCGTTGCTGATCTAGTGACGCACGCCGACAATATAATCATAATGGGGGACTTTAATATCCATATGAATACCCCATCGGACCCTCAGTGCGTGGCGCTCCAAACCATAATTGATAGCTGTGGTCTTACACAAATAATACATGAACCCACGCATCGCAACGGTAATACAATAGATCTAGTGCTTGTCAGGGGTGTCACCACCTCCAAAGTTATGATACTTCCATATACTAAAGTAATGTCCGATCATTACCTTATAAAATTTGAAGTTTTGACTCTTTGTCAACAAGCTAATAATAATAATAACTGCTATAGCGGCCGCAACATTAATGCTGCCACAACGATGACTCTTGCTGACCTACTGCCTTCGGTAATAGCACCATTCCCAAATTATGTCGGCTCTATTGATAAACTCACTAACAACTTTGACGATGCCTTGCGCGAAATTATTGATAGTATAGCACCGCTAAAGCAAAAAAGGGCCCCTAAAAGGCGCACCCCATGGTTTACAGAAGAAATTAGAGCTCATAAATTATCATGTAGAAAACTGGAACGCAAATGGCGCGCGACTAAACTTGAGGTTTTCCATCAAGCATGGAGTGATAGTTTAATAACTTATAAACGCATGCTTACCTTAGCTAAAGCTAAATACTACTCAAATCTCATCCGCCTCAACAAAAACGATCCTAAATTTCTGTTTAGTACAGTAGCATCGCTAACCCAACAAGGGACTCCTCCCAGTAGCTCCACCCACTCGGCAGATGATTTTATGAATTTCTTTAATAAGAAAATTGAACTCATTAGAAAGGAGATTAAAGACAACGCATCCCAGCTACAACTGGGCTCTATTAACACAAATACGACTGTATATACGACGGACACTGCCCTCCAAAATAGTCTCTCTATTTTTGATGAAATAACATTAGAGGAATTATTACAGCGTGTAAGTGGGATAAAACAAACAACATGTTTACTTGACCCACTTCCTGGGAAACTTATCAAGGAACTGTTTGTATTATTAGGTCCATCAGTGTTAAATATTATAAACTTATCACTCCGGCACTGTTCCCCTAGCATTCAAAAAAGCGGTTATTCATCCTCTGCTCAAAAGACCTAACCTCGATCCTGACCTCATGGTAAACTACCGACCGGTCTCCCACCTTCCGTTTATTTCCAAAATTCTCGAAAAAACTGTTGCACAGCAGCTAAATGAACACTTAGTGACTAACAATCTCTGTGAACCTTTTCAATCCGGTTTCAGGGCAAATCACTCTACGGAGACAGCCCTCGCAAAAATGACTAATGATCTATTGCTAACGATGGATTCTGATGCGTCATCTATGTTGCTGCTTCTTGATCTTAGCGCCGCTTTCGATACCGTCGATCATAATATTTTATTAGAGCGTATCAAAACACGTATTGGTATGTCAGACTTAGCCTTGTCTTGGTTTAACTCTTATCTTACTGACAGGATGCAGTGCGTCTCCCATAACAATGTGACCTCGGACTATGTCAAGGTAACGTGCGGAGTTCCCCAGGGTTCGGTTCTTGGCCCTGCACTCTTTAGTATTTACATGCTGCCGCTGGGTGACATCATACGCAAGTACGGTGTTAGCTTTCACTGTTATGCTGATGACACTCAACTCTACATGCCCCTAAAGCTGACCAACACGCCGGACTGTAGTCAGCTGGAGGCGTGTCTTAATGAAATTAAACAATGGATGTCCGCTAACTTTTTGCAACTCAACGCTAAGAAAACGGAAATGCTGATTATCGGTCCTGCTAGACACCAACATCTATTTAATAATACCACCTTAACATTTGACAACCAAACAATTAAACAAGGAGACTCGGTAAAGAATCTGGGTATTATCTTCGACCCAACTCTCTCGTTTGAGTCACACATTAAGAGTGTTACTAAAACGGCCTTCTTTCATCTCCGTAATATCGCTAAAATTCGTTCCATCTTGTCCACTAGCGACGCTGAGATCATTATTCATGCGTTCGTTACGTCTCGTCTCGATTACTGTAACGTATTATTTTCAGGCCTCCCTATGTCTAGCATTAAAAGATTACAGTTGGTACAAAATGCGGCTGCAAGGCTTTTGACAAAAACAAGAAAGTTTGATCATATTACGCCTATACTGGCTCACTTGCACTGGCTTCCTGTGCACTTAAGATGCGACTTTAAGGTTTTACTACTTACGTATAAAATATTACACGGTTTAGCTCCAGCCTATCTCGCCGATTGTATTGTACCATATGTCCCGACAAGAAATCTGCGTTCAAAGAACTCCGGCTTATTAGTGATTCCCAGAGCCCAAAAAAAGTCTGCGGGCTATAGAGCGTTTTCTATTCGGGCTCCAGTACTCTGGAATGCCCTCCCGGTAACAGTTAGAGATGCTACCTCAGTAGAAGCATTTAAGTCCCATCTTAAAACTCATTTGTATAATCTAGCCTTTAAATAGACCCCCCCTTTTTTAGACCAGTTGATCTGCCGTTTCTTTTCTTCTCTCCTCTTCTCCCCTGTCCCTTGCGAGGGGGAGTTGCATAGGTCCGGTGGCCATGGATGAAGTGCTGGCTGTCCAGAGCCGGGACCCCGGGTGGACCACTAGCCTGTGCATCGGTTGGGGACATCTCTGCGCTGCTGACCCGTCTACGCTCGGGATGGTTTCCTGTTGGCCCCGCTGTGGACTGGACTCCCGCTGATGTGTTGGATCCACTGTGGACTGGACTTTCACAATGTTATGTCAGACCCACTCGACATCCGTTGCTTTCGGTCTCCCCTAGAGGGGGGGGGGGTTACCCACATATGCGGTCCTCTCCAAGGTTTCTCATAGTCATTCACCGACGTCCCACTGGGGTGAGTTTTTCCTTGCCCATATGTGGGCTCTGTACCGAGGATGTCGTTGTGGCTTGTACAGCCCTTTGAGACACTTGTGATTTAGGGCTATATAAATAAACATTGATTGATTGATTGAAGATACATAACTACATTAATTTACTATACATCAAAAACTCAAGTTTTTATTTAATTCCTTTTTTAAATCAACAGAATAACTGTTATATTAAAATGTACTTATTAAAAATAAACTTTTTTCTTACTTTAAAAAAACAGAAAACTAAACTAAACTAGATTTTATAATGAAGACTGCTATCTTTTGTTTATAATTACTCAAAATTAGGTTTGGGGATTTATTAAAATTTCTCAGGCATGCAAATCATGCAACTTTGCTTTATTTATAAAAATGTTCTTTTCAATCTTTTGCCATAGCTGCAATACAAAAAAAGATACATGTGCTAATATGGGCATAATATGTAAGAAGCTTTTTAACCAAAAGGAAACAATGCATGAACACACGTTCATAGCTCTGAATATATCATGCGGCATACCTCAGGCATCAATTCTAGGACCAAAATTGTTCAATCTCTTTACAAACAACATTTGCAAAGTTACAAAGTATTTAAAGTTAGTATTGAAAGGGTAAAATTAAATCACCTTTGATGTGTAATAATAGATGAAAAATGAACTGGAAAGCTCATTTAAAAATATACAACATAAGGTGGCAAGAAATAATTCAATAATGAATAAAACAAAACATGTTCTGGACCAGAAATCACTCCATATTTTCTACTGCTCGCTAGTGTTACCATATCTGAGTTGTTGTGCAGAAATATGGGGAAATAACTACAAAAGTATACGCTTAATTCACTAACTGGGTTATAAAAAAGGTACATTTGTACAATGTTGGTTGCAGAAAACATTCAAACCCTTTATTTATTAAATCAAATATATTGAAATTCAATGATTTGGTCGATCTGCAAAAAGCTAAAATTAAGCACAAAGCAAATTATAATCTGCTGCCCAATCATGTTCAATAATTCTTCTCAACAAAAGTGGAGGAATATAACCTTAGAATTTTTTTTTCAACTTAAAACATTTGTATGCACGTACAACACTTAAACCCTTTAGTACACTATACTAGCATGTGGAATTAAATTATGGAATAGATTAAGCAAAGAAGTCAAACTATGTATTAACATGATCCAGTTTAAGAAACCTTAAAAACTCAAAAGTGTTTACAAAGTAAGAATCCTGAAAAACATCTTGAACCTTATCAAAATGAGTCTTATTCATTTAATTATGTGAATCAAAATTGAACTATTTATATATATGAGAACTTTATTGATGATTTAATTTGTGGTAAAAATTGAACGTAGGAAGTGAACAAACAGATATGCTAGTAATCGCTATAAAAACGGAAAAGGTGTAAGATTGAGTTTGAGTTTGAGTTTGAGTTTATTTCGAACATGCAAGCATACAACATGATACATCACAATTTCCAGTTTCTCTTTTCAACATGTTCGAAAAGGAGTAGGAAGAAGCAGAGCTTATTTAATCCTACCCCTTTTCTTTACATAACAGTTGCTAAAACTTTTTGTTCACTTCCTGTTCACAATTTATTCACAATAAACTCCATAAGTAATCACAATAAAAATAAATAAATAAATAATAGTAAGAATTTAATAATAATAATTGGTGAAGTAAATCATATTTCATATGATGAGATAAGTAAGATTACTTTAAGAATTAATGAATGGATGGATGAAATAAATTGAGAATGTTTGTCATGGTTCTTCTTCTTTGTACTTTGTAAACACTTTAAGTTTGAAGAGTTTCTTGAAGTGTATCATATTAGTACATTGTTTGATTGCTTTGCTTAATCCATTCCATAATTTAATTCCACATACTGATATACTGAAGGTCTTAAGTGTTGTACGTGCAAACACATGTTTTAAATTACGTTTTTCTCTAAGATTATATTTCTCCTCTTTTTTTGAGAAGAATTGTTGTATATTCTTGGGTAGCAGGTTATAGTTTGCTTTGTGCATAATTTTAGCTGTTTGCAAATTCACTATGTCGTGGAATTTCAGTATTTTTGATTGAATAAATAAAGGGTTTGTATGTTCTCTATATCCAACATTATGTATTATTCTAACTGATCTTTTTTGTAACACCGTTAATGAATGAAGTGTACTTTTGTAATTATTTCCCCATATTTCTACACAGTAGCTCAGATATGGTAACACTAGCAAGCAGTAGAGAATATGAAGGGATTTTTGGTCTAGAACATGTTTTGCTTTATTCATTATTGACGTGTTTCTTGCAACTTTATGTTGTATATTTTTTACGTGAGATTTCCAGTTCAATTTATCATCAATCATTATACCTAGAAATTTGGTTTCATTTACTCTTTCAATTTCTATTCCGTCTATTTGTATTTGTGTTTGACTTTCCCTTCTACTGTTACTAAATAGCATTATTTTAGTTTTACTAAGATTCAACGATAGTCTGTTTTTGTCAAACCATCTTTTTAATTTGTTTAATTTCTTCTGTTATTATTTGTATTATCTCCTGTGTGTTCTCTCCTGAACAAAACGCTGTTGTATCATCCGCAAATAATACTAACTTTAAATCTTTTGTAACTTGACAAATGTCATTTATATAGAGATTGAATAATTTAGGTCCTAGTATTGATCCCTGAGGTACACCACAGGATATATTTAGCGTTGTAGACGTGTGTTCGCCTAGCTTCACGTATTGTTTCCTGTTCGTTTGATGACTTCTTATCCAGTTTAAGACTAACCCTCTGATGCCATATCGTTCTAGTTTTTTGATTAAAATATTGTGATTAATTGTGTCAAATGCTTTAGTTAGATCCATAAAAACCGCTGCCGCAAATTTTTTACTATCTATTGCATTGGTCATTTCTTCTGTAATTTCAATTAAAGCCATTGAAGTTAAAACATTAGCTCTGTATCCATATTGGTTGTCTTCGAGTATTCTCATTTTATTTATGAAACTAATTAAAAGATTAAAAAAGCTCTGCATCTTCTTACTCTTTTTTGGACAAGTTGCAATGATACACTGGAAATACTGTATGTGATGTATTATTTTGTAACTGTATGCATGTTGGAAATAAATGAAAAACATAAAAAATAAACAATAAACACAAGCAATATATATTTTGTGGCTCTTACATAAAACCATAACCATATGAAAGACTACATAAAGGGAATTTACCGGCATGGTCGTCGTCATAAATGGTCACCGTGGCAGTGTGGTTGTCACCCAGCACCGCCTTGGGGGTGGAGCTCACGTCCTGAGGGGAGGTGTTGATCTCCGGGTAGCCCACCAGTCGGGGATTGCTCAGATGCACGTAGAAGTACTCATCCTCCTCAAAGATGTCGTCATCAATCACCCCCACGGTGATCTCTGCGATAACGAGAGGGTCCCATTTGAATATTTTTGTACCGGTCTGGACATCTTGTTTTTTTTTTTTACCTTTGAGAGTCTCGCCAGGCTTGAACAAAAGCGTTCCTTCTGCAAACTCGTAATCTGAGCCAGCGTTGGCCGTGCCATCCTCGGTGCGATAATCCACCTGCATGCGGGTAGACGGGACAGGAACGCAAAAATGGAGAGATGGCGGGCAGTGAGGAACAGGTCCAAAGGAGACAATTGTAAAAAAATTTACTTTGAATTGAATCCTCTGATTTCAGCACGAGCCCAATTTCTGTATTAATTTCAATGATATTGGTTTAAATGTACAATTTATAATAAGGGGTGTAACAGTACAGCATAGGCCCAATACGGTACATACCAATGTTTTAAAGTCGAGGTTGAAACTGTTGTCTTTATTGATTTTTTTTCTTTTTACTGGTTTGTCATCATATGAGTCACTTTCCATACATTTTATGTATTAAAGATGCTAAAGACCAATCCAATCTTGTCAAATATATCATCAGTCATGTACGCGTTGCTTTACCCAAATCAATGAAATATCTAATAACATGTATAATTCATAATTAAGTAATGTTTTTTCTATTTTTATTATAAGCTGAGGTACAATAAAAAAAACAAGCGGTGGACTGAAATTGAGTCCAGTGCCACACTTTGGACAACACTTTTTTGGGGGGGAAAGTGAAATGATGCAGACAAGTACAGTTTAAAATATAAGCCTTATTATTTTATTGTTATCACATAAAAGTACCTCATTGGCTGAAGAGCAGCATTAAGAGTTCTAGCTTACAACGTCTACCGAACAATGGCAGCACACAATTTTTGTCTTATTCCCTTGTCTTTACCAGGAAGCCCAAGAGTTCTCAAACAGGACACTTTAATGTAGAAGAGGATTTTCAAGCTCTGGCTTCTCCTTGGCACTATCGCTAGCCAGGACAGGACTCCAGCTAGCTAAAGACTGGGACACTCTTCTGGCCTGATAGATGGCCTGGAACTCCACACCTGTATCGAATGTTCACTTTCAATGAGTACCGTGTGGACAATCGGTTCACCTCTGTGCTGAACGAAAGGTTCCGTACAGAAAAATCCAAATACGAATACATGGACTGTTATACCCGAAAGTATTTTTTATACACACATTTAAACATTTATTGCAGTTTTCTGTTATGCTGAAACCTTCATAATTCCCCCTAATGTGATGCTTCCTTCATGGCTTCATGCTTCACTACACCCGTAAAAGGCAGCTTGGTAGCTTTTGCGTAATCCCTCAGAGAGAGTTGGGGGGTTGGGGATGCAAGACTTAAAAAAAAAAAGAAGCAAAAATGCAGCTTTTCATGTACTTCTTGCATAACCATGCCAGCAGACTCACACACTTCATAAATAAAACATTCTTGCGGGACATCATAGCAGTTTTAAGAACATTAGTTGGAATTTAAGACGATACATTTAATCAATGGCTGTTCAATTGTGTTCCCCTGCTGGTAGAGATTAAGAAGTGTATTCAACACATTCAACACTTGTTCTCTCCCACGCTCTCTTCATCCCTCTCCCAGAGCTCTTTAGAGGTGAGAACATCTAATGATCTAAAATCAGATGGAGGCCGGGAAAAAAGCCAGAGATGTGAGTGGATTTTTGTTTGTCTGTTTGGTCTACCATTAAAAACACACACAGACACACACAGACTCAGACGCATTAAGACATGTGTCTTGTATACTGCACCCACCTTGACGGTGACTCCAGCATCTCCTCCGTGTCTGGAGACGGTCAGCTTGAGAGAGCCGCAGTTCTCGAAGCACTGGTACAAGGGGGGCTCGAACTCCAGCCTGACTGTGTGCGGGTCATCCTCTTGGGCTTGAATCTCATGGCTGCTCACCACCTGCAGGTGAAAATACACATAAATATTTAATAAATAAAATATATTTAAAAAAATAATAATAAATACACAGTGTAACTTAATTTAGGTTAACTTGTTTTACCTTGCGAGCCTGGTCTGCAGCATGCTTCTTGAGGATGTTGCCGGCTCCGATCATCATCCTGGTTGCTTGGATACGATAGAACGCTCTGCTCTTCTGTTGCTGCATCAGAACCTGATGGACAAAAATGACTACCGTATTTCCTTGAATAGCCGCAGGGGCGCCAATTAATTTAAAACCTCTTCTCACTCCTGCGCTTACCAAAAGCATGCGGGATGGGCAAGCATGCGCTAATTATTTTAAAACCTCTTCTCACTCCGGCGCTTACCTTATCATGAAAAGCACATTTAATAAAAAAAACAGTATTATGGTTTTACCTTTACTTATAAATGATGTCCATGTGCAGCTGCTTCTGATCAAAGGCTGTCTTCCTTATCTTTCTTCAGTTTTAAAAGTCTCTGGAGATATTCCTTTAATTATTACCTCCTGCTTCAATTGAAAGTCCAGTTTAGAAAACTGTTTTATTTTAGATATGTAATCCTCCATGTTAAAAGTTCAAGCAAACGATCGCTGCTCACGCTTGCTGCTTGTTGTCTTCTTCTGCAGCACCGGTCTTCTGCAGTACTGGTAGTCGCAAGAAGGATCACTAGCGCCCTCTACCACCAGGAGGCGGGAGTCATTTAATGACTCATATTTGACCCGGCGGAAGTGCCAAGCATGCGCTAATTATTTTGCGAAACGAGTTTGACCCGGCTGTAATTCTAGGCAGGCGAATACTATATTCCCGGCGGCAATTCAAGGAAATACGGTATTTTAGAAAAACATCAACAAATCTTGTTCAAATGTTAAAGCTGAGGTGTGAATCCGCCTTGTTTGAGTGTTTTAGGAGGTTATCAGGATAATGAGGTGCATATACTTTTTGAGGTATGTCTTAACCCTTGTGAAACCCTAGGGTGCAAAACGGGCATTACATGTGTTCCTTATGTGATATGACTGTTCAGTTTGAGGGTTCGCAATTTGAAATTTCACCAGGGAGGTTTTTTTTATATATACATAAAATTGCATTGTGCTTTTGATTGCAACATTGTTAGAATAGGGTATACAAAGCATACACACTTTCTCTTAAGACCTCCTTTGAACCGCTTGACTCCCATTATAACTGCTACTTTTTGACAGACTGTAATCCTGTTACAACACTATGCTTTTTCATGAAAAATTAATGACTCTCATTCTTGCTGATTAAACACACAAGAAAACAATTTTTTGGTGTAATTGCATACCTTAAACACCAAATGGCACCATTAAACCATGATGCATAATTCTCAGAGCTTTGATGAGTGTAAAAACTGCCATTAAACCACTGTAATGCGATTAAAAAGATTTTGGGCGAGCATATATACCATGACAGATATATACAAAATACTTTTGTGAACTCAAACTCAACCAAGCTGTGCCTGCCTTCTAGATCAGCCCAGTAGGAACTGTACAAATAATATTTTTGTCTACTTGTCTACTGTATCAAAATCAGTGTTGTCATGAATTATTGACTAACCTCAAATATTCCACTCTGTAACATTTTTTTTTTTTTTTTTTTAGAAAATTGGCATATAAAGCATTTTCCCATTATTAAAAACTATTGTTATTTTTGACAATAAGGCCATACAACATAAAAACCCCCAACAAATAAATAATTACTTTATATCAATAGATGGATCTGAAGTTGTTAAAAGATTTGAAGCAACGAAAGTAAAACAAAAATATTTCTGACTTATGACACGTTTATGAGCGGGTCCCTTTTAGAGCCTAAGAGTAACTGTGTATTGTCAATCTTAAATTTGCAAAAGGGTTTATGATGGCTGCATGCATCTTTACCTGATAGTTGGCCATTTCAATTAGCTGTTCCATGTCTTTATCTGGGTGCCGCTGTTTGAGGTCCTTCAGAGTCCTCGCCATGTCCCGCCGAGCCTCGTCCTCCTCATCCTTAGCCCCTCCCTCTTCCATCATTCCGCCGTCCATCCCGCTGCAGTTGAGCGCCATCTGGCCATCCAGCTCCAGCATGTCCATCTTGGTGAAGCCGCCCGGGCCCAGCACCCCGCTCCCGCCTCCATCCGGTCCCCCTTCCGTCTCAATGATGACACCTCGGTGCTTGTCGGCGCGGTAACGCTTGCGGGCATACTTGTAGAAGAGGAGGCGGCGGTCGGCCACCCAGGCTTGGACCACGCACAGGGGGAAGAACATGAAGGTCAGCACCGCCTCCCACAGCTAAAAAAAAAATAAACACATTTTTCTACATCGCCTCCTTGTGGTTAGACTGCTTCTTTGTTGTCATCTTCCTCCTCACCTCCACCTCGCCAGGAGAGAAGACGCTGAGAATGAGGTACAGCCAAATATATGCAAAGATGCTCCAGGCGGCCGTGACGAAAAACACCCGCAGGTGTTTAATCTTGCGCGTCTCGCCATCGGGCACCACGTAGACGCACAGCGCGATAATGACAAACATGTTGAAGGCGGCGCTGCCCACGATGGTGCTCGGGCCCAGAGATCCCGCTGTGAAGCCGTGACCGCACACCTGTGGAGAGACAGACAGTCCAAATAAGTGTACCCATTGTGACGCTTGGCTTTAAGGTGAGCCTTTAAGGACTCACCTCGATGACGGACAGCAGAATCTCAGGTGCACTCGAGCCCAGCGCCATGAGGGTCAGATTGGAGACTGTCTCATTCCAGATTCTTACAGTGGTGGAGGTAGTCTCGCCGTTGGGCCTCTTTATGGTTATCTCTTTCTCCTGGGATGTTATGACCTAAACCAGGAGGGGGGGGGGGGGCACTCATTAAGGACAGCAAAGCTTACTAAAAACTAGAGATTACCCATAGTGATCTACAAGAGCGAATAACCACAGGGCTTTCTAATTAACACCTGTGTCAAAAAACACATACAGCTCTGGCAACCAGAAAACCCAGTGATCCCGCAACTGCCTGTTCCTTTATCTAGCTCTACATGTACTTTAAAATGTTGCTCCTCAGCGGATGGTGTAAAAGTCATGTGTTGTCATGTGTGTTGTGGTCTGGGAAGGAGAGGAGCAACGTTCATATACTCTCAATATTCAATGTTTTATTGTTCATAGGTAATATTGTAAATCCCACATTCTTTAATTTTATGTACATTCTATTCTGATTGTCAAATTATTCAGTAAAAAAACTAAAGTTAATTCCTGTCTATGAAGGTTCTCATTCATCCAGGTCATTGTCATCTCAGGGCTTTCAATCGATCGCAACTGGACTGCTTGGTTTGTCTTGGAAGACGTTTCGCCGCCCATCCGAGTAGGCTTCATCAGTTCGTTGCTCATAGACTTAGATTGGTTAGATTGGCCATTTGAACACAAACTGATTAAGCCTACTCGGATGAGCGGCGAAACGTCTTTCAAGACAAACCAAGCAGTCCAGTTGCGATCGATTGAACAACCTAAGATAAAGTTTATTCCGTTTTTGAAATAGTCTGTTCAGTTTTTACTGAATAAGACACTCAGAATGTACATTCAAATACAGAATGTGGGATTTACAATATTAACTATGAACAATAAAACACTGGATATTGAGAATATATGACCATTGCTCCTCTACTTTCCAGACCACTTCCTTGACCGACATCTTTTATAATCCAGCAAGAACAACTTGCAACAAATACGGCAAAACATAACACCAAGGGTAAAAAAAACATCCACATATTTGATATGATATTAGTGTTCTGCAGAATTTAGTTGAAGAAATCTGCCTCTGTCTGACACTTGCTATCAGGCTTTTTGCTGTGTAAACAAGCCCCGCTCACTCGGCGCCACTCTGTTCGTGCCCGGTGTGCATGAAGTAGAGCTTGGTATGTCACTCAAAAGTGCAGATTTTAATCATTAGAATAATTTCTATAGTTTGAAAATATCTAGTCGGCCACATTGAAATGTTTATTATGTTGTATTATCCCCAGGTAGCCCAGTTAACTGCCTGTTTTGCAAGACCCGTGTCACGTGACGTCAAACTTGACAACTCATTGGCTGGTTCTGAGACAGGATCGATTGCTTCTGTCTTAATTTTTCGACACTGAATTTTTCAGCACTGAATTTTTTAAAAATTTTTATAAACTGATTTTTTTTACACAGAATGTTTCAGCACTGAATTTTTTGACACTGAATTTTTATACACTGATTTTTTTTTACACATAATTTTTTCCCCTGGATTTTTAAACACACACATTTTGCTAACAAACTTGTTTTCAATGAAATTGTCAGTATACTTTGATGTACACAATTCAGGTCACAAAATTCAAATGAAAATTTTCAGTTAGATATATTCAGTGTCAAAAAAAGTTTTTGTAATAAAGACAGTAATTAACCTCCACAAGGCAGCCACAACAGTTGACATACTTCACGCAAAAGTCAGATTTTCTCCGTGATTGTTGGTCCAAAGCTAATAAAGATTTTGGCAAAATGAGGGTAATCAGTTATTTTTTTGGTTGTTCTGTGTATTTTTTTTTACGTTTATTGCGCCGTCAGGTGCATGTTAGTGTGCCTGCTGGTCACGAAACACTTCAGGGATGTAGCAGCAGAGTGTGCCAAATACGGCCGCAAAATTATACTTTCACAAAATTAAAGCATGTTTTATTGTAACTTTATGAGCTGGAGTATGTTTGGAACTATATAGAGACATATCATTTTGATTTATTATGTCAGAAAAACTAATTTCAAAACGACAGAAATTGACAGCCGAAAAACGACAGTCGTACACGTCCTTGGTAGCAGTCATGGCGCTCGTTTTTTAGCTGGTCATACTCTGGCTTTTCCTAAGCTGATATGCCCCTAGTGGCTGTGTGGAGCATTGAGGACAGCAGAACTGCACAGTACAATATTTCATAGTAAAGATACACATTAGCAATAATGTGAATGTTTGTCCAACCTACCTCTATGGAGGACATGAATCTGTCTGCTATTATGCTCATGCCCAGGAACATATAGACGAGCGCAACGAAGTAAACAATGGCCCGTGCCACTTTGTCGCCCACCGAAGGGTTCTGGGGGTTCCACACAGGCAGCAGCACGCCTGGAATAAAGGGGGAAATAAATAAGTGAAAATATGATACTAGAGGAATTTTAAGCAGAGTGGAGCCCTTTTGATGAGGACATGATCAGGGGATTATGTCACTGAGGTCGCTACACGGCCACAGCACACATATCATCAATGATGGAAATATATAATATTTATGTAAGTTGTATATAGTAGTATGGCGCACATTAGCATTGTACCCAACTGGATATCAGCAACTAAGCAGATATTTGAAACATGTTTTTGCAAGAAAACTCATTCCCCACTGGTATTGACAAACAACCCACCATCTTGACACGGGTCGCCCCCGGCTGAGCAGTTCTGAGGTGAGTGTGCTTGGACGGATCCAAAGCAGGATAGGAGGAAAACTAAGGAGGCAAAGAAAAGGAAGGGGAAAGAAGGGATGAGATAGGAAGGAGACTTCGACATGGCTGCTGGATCCAGTTCTGGTGGTGCAGCCTGCCTGCCAACTGGACTCTACAGGAAGACGCCTTAGGTCCACTCAGGGCGGGGTCAAACCTGCAAAGAAAAAGCGGGAAATTAGAGAAAAGATACTGTAAGTTCTCTAATTATCGACTGTTGATTTACCTCAAACCCAAAGGCAATAACTGGTGAACACAATTCAAACAATTAAGCATCTCCAATACACCATCAATTATCCAATGGTGTAATAGTGGAAAGGAGCAAACTGCTCAGCCAGAATTAACAGCACTGGTTGTAAACAACAGGTGCAACACGCATGCTTTTTACACCAAAAGTAGCAAGATTTTTATTTTTTTTTTAAAAATTTTAAGGTGCATACAGAGCTTGATAAAGTGAAGTGAATTATATTTATATTGCGCTTTTCCCTAGTGACTAAAAGCGCTTTACATAGTTAAACCCATTATCTAAGTTACATTTACACCAGTGTGGGTGGCACTGGGATAAGGTGGTAAAGTATCTCACCCAAAGACACAATAGCAGTGACTAGGATGGCGGAAGCGTGGATTGAACCTGGAACCCTCAAGTTGCTGGCACGGCCGCTCTACCAACCAAGCTACGCCGCTGTCAGATGCTGACCATTCATGACACTTCAACTGCATCTACAGTCCTCTTGTGATAATTAAAGGGGACCTATGATGATTCTGATATACATTGAACACACGTCCTTGTGTTCTACATTATGTGTTGGATATGCCGTGGTGTAAATTTTGTGAAAATGTTGTTCCACAGGACCTTTAATAACACATTTTTTGAGTCTGTCTGCAAGATTTTCAATTCTGGAGGCATTCCAGAGTGCAAATGAAACCTTGCCCCACCCTCTCCAAATGTCCATCCATCCATCCATTTTCTACTGGTTGTCCCTTTCGGGATCGCGGGGGGTGATGGGGCCTATCTCAGCTGCATTCAAGCAGTAGGCGGGGTACACTCTGGACAAGTCGCCACCCCATCGCAGGGCCAACACAGACAGACAGACAACATTCACACTCACATTCACACACTAGGGCCAATTTAGTGTTGCAAATCAACCTATGCTCAGGTGCATGTCTTTGCAGTCACGGGGAGAACATGCAAACTCCACACAGAAAGATCCCGAGCCCAGGATCGAACCCAGGACCTTCGTATTGTGAGGCACACGCACTAACCCCTGTGCTGCCCTGTAATGTATCTAATGTATCAATGTATCTTTTAAAAATGTACACTGTTTAAATACTTATAGAAGTCATCTCCGCTATTTTTTCCCCAGACATAAACTTCATAAACAGTATATAGATTTACTCGGTCACTACAGTAGGTACACCTACACACTATATTAAAAAAAAGGCCAAAGGGTGTTTGTTTTTGATGCACACTGCACAGGGTAATAATGATGATGGCAGGTGGACAAAGCGGACTTCATTTCGTGTGCAAATGTTTTCCGCACGAGTCAATTAAACAACAACAATAACAGTGGCGCTTGTGCGTGCAGGAAAGGCACACACGGCTATTTGTGGGCGTGCAAACCTCACAAACAGCATCAGCTGTGCACATGCTACACCTTCACACGCACACGCACAAGCACACACACACACACACACACACACACACACACACACACACACACACACACACACACACACACACACACACACACACACACACACACACACACAGGCACAGTTAGTCATGTGTGGTGACAGTAGCAGGGAGTAGTTGACCTTGTCTCCATCTATCTTGTGAGGTCAACAACGTGTCACTGGGTTAAAAAAAATACACACGACATGCATTTCTGTGCACACATACTCAGAATTTTGGAGAATTTGTGAGGTGAGAGGTGGCCACTGTTGCACCTGAGAGAGGGGTTTAATAATCCATCCCAAAGGTGTTTGATGGAAGAATTGAGGAGATATTAATGAGCATTGCTTCAATAAATTAAAGTGTACGTAATGAAGCGGCTAGTGGCTGCTAGTAAAGATGATCAGGAGGAGGTGGAATACTGTACATTCAGAGAGTTAAGAAAAGTGTTTGCCTGCAAGAAAAAAAAGGAAAAAACACGCACGCACGCACGCACGCACGCACGCACGCACGCACGCACGCACGCACACACACACACACACACACACATATATATATATATGTGTATATATATATATACATATATACAGATGCGCGCATGCACAAGTGTTGACTTCTTGATTGAGCATGCTTGTTGATTCATATCACATCAGCTGCGCTCTGCTGCCTTCTGCCTCGTTTGGCACCATGACTCAACACACATACACACACACAAACACAACCCTACACACACACACACACACACACACACACACACACACACACACACACACACACACACACACACGCACGCACGCACGCACGCACGCACACACGCACGCACGCACACACATAAACACACACACACACACACACACACATACACACACACACACACACACACACACACACACACACACACACACACACACACACACACTGCAAAGGGCTAAAGTTGTCTGAGGGGTTAAATGACTTTTGATTCGCTGCAATCTTTGCAGGCTCTGCCACTCTGACTCCCTTGCCTGTTTCCTCTTAAAAAGACATGAGTACATTTTGAGGCCTGAGTTTGCCTGTCAAATATTTGGAATATATACTTTCGTTAAGTCATTTGCATAAATCCGTGATAATGCTATTGGATGGTGCGGAGCTGCAGGATTTGAAATAATCTTCATCACAGACTGCATTAAAGTTCATTATCAAATATCTTTTTTTAAGCTGCCACCTGTCCTCATTAGCTCCTTCCAGACTGCAAAGCTATTTGAAAGACACTGGACCTCCTGGAGTTCTGTTTGCACCACTTGGCCCTCATGCAAGTTGACTGTAACGATAAAAAAGGACAATAAACCCTATCAGCACCAGGCGCTTGCTCAGCGCCAATGTTAATTTTACCTGCTAACAAACACGTTTTTTATTGAGGTAAAACATGGATGCTGTTTTTTTCCAGCATATCTTCACCCATCCCTCTGCTTTCTTATCTCCTCCCCCTTTGTTTTAGTCAATACGGGGGAAAAACAAGAATGTTCATAAAAGCCCAGAGGGAAAGCAGGCAATAATAAACCAAAGTGTGGAATCAGCGGCTCTGGGATTATACAGCCATTGAACCGACGTACTGCGTAATTAGTCAGATTTGAGGGCGATTGTGATCATTTCCTACCGGGGCCGCGGATGCAGCTGTCCAAGCCTGTTAGGGAACGCTGTGAAGTTCGGGCAGGCGCTGGGGACCTGGATTAAATGCCAGCCCAGTAGAAGGAAAAGCAGCCGGGCTGAACGGCACACTGAAGTGCACATGAATCACCATACAAGAAGTATGGTGATTCACAGGCTCACATATAGGATGGAATCTTATGCAAGATTGAGGTCAGAATTTTTCTTTAGCTACTTAGAATTATACTTTATACTGTAACTATAATTTCATGGTAGACGACCACAATGTATCCCAGTCTGGCACTCGTGGATGAAAGTACACAGTTAAAGCACAATGGCCCTGCCTCGGGACAAACTTGTTTGTTGATAAATTGACCCGGATAGAAGACGCCTCTGAAAATAAGACCAGAGTTGTGAGTGGGAGTCACAGTAATAAAAGTGCCACCTGTTGGTTTGCACATACAAATCTCTTGATTGATATATTCAAGTCATTATGATAATAACTATTTGACAATAATAATAATGCATCTATAAATTGTAAACAAATACAAAACATGTAATAACATGAACAAAAAACAATATTAAATGATATATATACCTCAATTTACAAGCTTAATTGGTTCTGTGACAGAGCTCTTGCCTCAAAACACTTGTACATCAAATCAACATTTCCCATTTAAATTAAATCAAATTAATTGAAATGCCTCCCCCCCAAAACACCAAAAATGTTTAACATGCTACATGCCTTTAATAATGAAAAACAAACTTCTAGATAAAACAAATATTGTATGAAAAACACAATGTTATAAACATTTACAGCATTCACCATATTTTTTCCTCACGCTTCAAACACTGAGGCTTATAAAACTGTGCGTCTAATTCATGGATTAATGTTTTGTATTCAACAAATAGTTTTCATTAAACATTGACAGACATACTGAAAAGGTGTGTTATTGTTTGTGCTATGACGCCATCTTTTAGGACGAGTTTGCTCACTGTAGGTGTCACAGGTTGAAATTGCACTTCCTGTTTTACGCCTTGAATCAAAAGTGTATCCCGTTTTGTCTATAGAGTTTCTGAGTTGCTTCCCACTAACTTCCACAGCTAGTGGGTCCATAACGAGGACTTCTGTTTTGGTTGATCAGCTGTTTTACTGCCGTGTGACAGGCACCATTTAGGAACAATTAAGCTATGTAAATAAATATTTACAAATTTTTTCGTACCGGTACATATCTGTGGCTTATGGTCTGGTGCGACTACTATCTTTAAAAAATATTTATTTATTCAAAAATTTGGTGGGTGAGGATTAAATACCGGTGCTCTCTATAGTCGGGAAAATACGGTACGTAGCTTGGAAAGTAGAGTTCTAAAGGTATCTCCTTCCAAATGCTTCCCCATATTTTCATGGATTAAGAAATTGAAATTGACATTAATACCATTGAAACATGCATCCCACTGAACGGAAGAAACAACAACGCCACTCCAGTCGTGCTCGTGAAACTCGTAAACAGAAAATCTAAAATGGCATTGCTGAGACAGGGAAAGAAGCTGAAGGGAACAAATGTGTACATGAATGAGCATCTTACAAAACGTAATGCTGGAATCGCCAAAAAAGCACGCAACTTGAGAAGGCAGGGAAAAATCCAGGGAACTTGGAGCGCCAACTGTAAAATCTACATCAAGCTGAATGGAAGTCCAGAAGCAAGAGTAATTGTTGTCCATGACATCAAGGACCTGGACAATTTTTAAAGTTTACACAGCTACCACAACAACGATGATAATGGACTCTGACAGAAAACAAGCACCTAAATTCAGCATCGGCACTACTATGTTCCAAGGGACGACTAAACAAGAGGACCTAGATTCAGGATTGCATCCACCTACACTTATAGAGATTATTGAAACAACATCAAAGTTTGTTGAACAAGAAAATATGGAACTAAAAAATTTCTGCAACAAAGATCACAAAAACCAGGATTTGGAAAATTATATAGATCCAAATACACATTTTTTCTCCCACATCAGTAATAGTTGTTTTTATTATACAGATGATCAATATAATAGCAACATTGAATGTGATAACAAATTGTCAATTATTCATTTTAATAGTAGAAGCTTGTATGCAAATTACAACAACATTAAGAACTTTTTGGAACACATCAACGAACCCTTCAAAGTGATTGCTGTCACAGAAACATGGATTGATGATAAAAAAGGAATAGATTTTGATCTGGAGGGATATGAACTAAACTACATCAACAGAACCAACAAAAATGGAGGAGGAGTAGCTGTGTACGTGATGAAGAACCTGAACTACAAAGTGGTAAAAAACATGTCATTTGCCATAGATAATATCTTAGAATGTATAACCATTGAAATATGTCAGGAAAAAAGCAAAAACATATTCATCAGTTGTATATATAGATCACCTAAGTCAAGTATAGAAACATTTGAAGAATGGATCAAGGCAACTTACATGGACAATGGTCAAAGAATAATGTTCTTATGTGGTGACTTTAATATTGACTTATTGAACCCCAACAAGCAAAAGTCCATTGATGACTTCATTGATACAATGTACAGCATCAGTCTATATCCTAAAATCACAAAGCCAAGCAGAATCACAGGACAATGTGCCACGCTTATTGATAATATTTTTACCAATGATTTTGATAATAACACTACAAGTGGTCTAGTTATAAGCGACGTTAGTGATCATCTGCCAGTTTTTACAATATATGATGGAAACTACAAGAAGAACATGGAAGACAAAAGGACATTTCGAAGACTATGCACAGAGAAGAGGATGACTGCCTTCAAAATTGAGCTACAAAAGCAAGATTGGGACAATGTGTATAATGAAAAAGAGGTTATTGAAGCATATGAACATTTCTTAAACAAGTTCATAATACTTTATGACAAATATTGTCCATGGATACAACTCAGTAACAAGCAGAGAAAGAATAATCAACCATGGATGACAAAAGGATTAAAAAATGCTTGTAAGAAGAAGAATACACTATATAGAAAATTTATAGCACAAAGAACTATAGAGGCAGAAATTAAGTACAAAAAGTATAAAAACAAGTTAACAGACATACTACGATCATGTAGAAAAGAATATTACAGTGAATTATTGGACAGGAACAAAAATAATATGAGAGCAACATGGGGCATCCTCAATAGCATTATTAAAAATGGAACTAAGAGGGACTAGCCTCAATACTTCTTAGATGAAAATAAAAAAATGACAACATAAAGGAAGTAGTTGAAAGCTTCAATAATTATTTTGTAAATATTGGACCAAAATTGGAACAAAGGATTCCAGACTCAGTTCCAATTGAGGACTATAATGATACCATAGAGCGAAATCCCAACTCCATGTTCCTCAGTAATGTGACACAGGAGGAAATAGTTACAATCGTGAAAAAATTTAAATCTAAGACTTCAACTGATTGTAACGGAATTGATATGGAAACGATAAAAAAAGGTTATTGAAGAGATCTCAGGACCATTAATGTATATTAGTAACCTATCATTTCAAACAGGTACATTTCCAAACAAAATGAAAATAGCTAAAGTTGCACCAATTTATAAGACTGGAGACAAACATCAATTTACAAATTATAGACCTGTTTCTCTACTTCCACAATTCACTAAAATCATTGAAAAACTGTTCAATAACAGATTAGAAAGTTTCATGAATAAAAATAGAATACTCGAAGAGAACCAATATGGATACAGAGCTAATGTTTCAACTTCAATGGCTTTAATTGAAATTACAGAAGAAATTACCAATGCAATAGATAGTAAAAAATGTGCGGCAGCGGTTTTTATGGATCTAACTAAAGCATTTGACACAATTAATCACAATATTTTAATCAAAAAAACAGAACGATATGGCATCAGAGGGTTAGTCTTAAACTGGATAAGAAGTTATCTAACGAACAGGAAACAACACGTGAAGCTAGGCGAACACACGTCTACAACGCTAAATATATCCTGTGGTGTACCTCAGGGATCAATACTAGGACCTAAATTATTCAATCTCTATATAAATGACATTTGTAAAGTTACAAAAGATTTAAAGTTAGTATTATTTGCGGATGATACAACAGCGTTTTGTTCAGGAGAGAACACACAGGAGATAATACAAATAATAACAGAAGAAATTAACAAATTGAAAAGATGGTTTGACAAAAACAGACTATCGTTGAATCTTAGTAAAACTAAAATAATGCTATTTGGTAACAGTAGAAGAGAAAGTCAAACACAAATACAAATAGACGGAATAGAAATTGAAAGAGTAAACGAAACCAAATTTCTAGGTATAATGATTGATGATAAATTGAACTGGAAATCTCACGTAAAAAATATACAACATAAAGTTGCAAGAAACACGTCAATAATGAATAAAGCAAAACATGTTCTAGACCAAAAATCCCTTCATATTCTCTACTGCTCACTAGTGTTACCATATCTGAGCTACTGTGTAGAAATATGGGGAAATAATTACAAAAGTACACTTCATTCATTAACGGTGTTACAAAAAAGATCAGTTAGAATAATACATAATGTTGGATATAGAGAACATACAAACCCTTTATTTATTGAATCAAAAATACTGAAATTCCACGACATAGTGAATTTGCAAACAGCTAAAATTATGCACAAAGCAAACTATAACCTGCTACCCAAGAATATACAACAATTCTTCTCAAAAAAAGAGAAGAAATATAATCTTAGAGAAAAACGTAATTTAAAACATTTGTTTGCACGTACAACACTTAAGACCTTCAGTATATCAGTATGTGGAATTAAATTATGGAATGGATTAAGCAAAGCAATCAAACAATGTACTAATATGATACACTTCAAGAAACTCTTCAAACTTAAAGTGTTTAGAAAGTACAAAGAAGAAGAACCATGACAAACATTCTCAATTTATTTCATCCATTCATTCATTCATTCTTAAAGTAATCTTACTTATCTCATCATATGAAATATGACTTACTTCACCAATTATTATTATTAAATTCTTACTATTATTTATTTAGTTATTTTTATTGTGATTACTTATGGAGTTTATTGTGAAAAAATTGTGAACAGGGAGTGAACAAAAAGTTTTGCAACTGTTATGTAAAGAAAAGGGGTAGGATTAAATAAGCCCTGCTTCTTCCTACTCCTTTTCGAACATGTTGAAAAGAAACTGGAAATTGTGATGTATCATGTTGTATGCTTGCATGTTCGAAATAAACTCAAACTCAAACTCAAACTCAAACTCAATGTCAGCCATTTAGATATTATTTTAACATCCTTGGCTGACGTTACGGACACATTCTGCTTCAGTATGGTGCAGACGAGCAGTGCTATGCTCCAAATGCTTTGCCAAGTTGGCGATAGACTGTCATATTGTTGTTTTATATTTATTTTTTATTTCAATGAATTTAAATCATCCGCATGTTCTTCTCAGCACTGTCCTTCACACTTTTCCCCCCCCATAGTTAGAAAACAAAGTTACGTCGATCTCTGGCTATAAGCTAATGCTAGCGAATAAGACCAGCTCTTTTGGTCTGATCTTACGGGGTTCACTGCCAACAAATGGCAGGGATGCTCTTAACTCAAATTTTTGCTTGCAATTTAAGGCTTTTGATTGATTGATTGAAACTTTTATTAGTAGATTGCACAGTTCAGTACATATTCCGTACAATTGACCACTAAATGGTAACACCCGAATACGTTTTTCAACTTGTTTAAGTCGGGGTCCACGTAAATCAATTCATGGTAAACATGCAGGCATAACAATTAACTTCGAGAGGGTGCCTATAATAAAACACTCTTAAGTTCCATCCATCCATCCATTTTCTTACCGCTTGTCCCTTTCGGGGTCGCGGAGGGTGCTGGAGCCACAGCTGCATTGTAAAATAAAATGCATACAATACACATTGGCCTCCACCTCCAAAAAATGTTTGCATAGCCTTTTTATGTGTTAGTGGGATTTCCCAAAACTACTTCAAAAGCTTATTTTGTTGTGGCTGGGGTTAAAGGTGCAGATTTATGTTCATGTTTATCACTTTATTCCTTACTGTCACTGTGAATAGGGTATTCTTATTGCATGCAGTTGATGACAGATGATCCAGCAGACAGACAGGAGTCAGCCACAAGACCCATCTATCACTCTGAGGACAAATACACATGTTGATGTACACACAGCCACAGGTCGCATGCATCACACTTTTAAAGCACACACGCTTGTGATCCAAATGCCTCGGGCGTACACACACACACACACACAAACACACACACACACACACACACACACACACACACACACACACACACACACACACACACACACACACACACACACACACACACACACACACACACACACACGAACTGTCTTAAGTGTCGATGTCAGCCTATGTCATATTATGTGTAGAAAGTCGGATCAATTCCACATCCCAAGGTCACAGAGGTTAAGTCGGAAAGAGACAAAGAGCGTAATCCAGTAGATCACATCGCTTCGCCCTCATTCCATCGCTTCTCTTACAGTTTTCACCAACAAGGAAAAAGAAACTCCTCAGTGAGCTGCTATTTTGCCTAATGCAAGGGAGAGGTGAAGTGCAGTTCATGTGGAGAAGAAACTGTCTGGCTGCTTTCACTTTCCCCCAAAAGTGTCGACGTGGAATAATATTCTCTTTTTGGACTCTTCTCTAACATGCAGCTTTCAAGACAAAACAAGAAGACGAAACCAGAAGATCCTCGTTTGGATCGGCATCTTCATAAAAACACATATCATGTGCAGGAATTTTGGTGTTGAGCTTCATGCATTAATTAAAAAAGCCCTGTTCTACATTCCCAACTTTTCAGACTTATGTATACTGTATGCTTATTCTAAGGTTGGTGTGTTTATAGATTATCACTGGTTTCATTTGTATATCACTACTAAAGTTCGGGAACGGTCGGGTGAAAAAACTTCACAAGATTTACACGTGATCTTACAAATTTCTTACATAATAACTTTGCTTTCCAAGTATTTTCTGTTACGCCCCCCCCTAAGAAGAAGACAACATTTAGCACCCCCGACACACACACACTCTGCGGCATGACTATAAATAGTATAACATTGTCTATAAAATTGATATAAGTACACCTCTGCATAACATTGATCTAGCGTCTAGACTAGATATGACCAATCTAACTCTATCAACACGAACTGATGAAGTCTACTCAAATGAGGGGCGAATTGTCTTCCAAGACAAACCAAGCAGTCCAGTTGCGATCGATTGAATTCCCTGAGATGACAATGACCTGGATGAATGAGAACATTCATAGACATCGAATTCTTATTAACATTAAAGAAAAGAGAAAAGAAAGAAATATAGATCAACTTAAAACAAATCATTTTGTTAGCACAGTTTTGTAGTTTGTAGCAAAAAAGATGTAAATTATATAAATTTGCCTGAAAAAAAACA
Source organism: Entelurus aequoreus (assembly GCF_033978785.1). NCBI lineage: Eukaryota > Metazoa > Chordata > Actinopteri > Syngnathiformes > Syngnathidae > Entelurus > Entelurus aequoreus. The sequence goes on along the minus strand of NC_084742.1, from coordinate 28,520,901 downwards.
AAAAAAAACAAATCCTTATTTAAACAAAAAAAAATTGACCGACTTGAACCATTTTATACTGAAAAATTAAATTAAATGATCTCAGAAAATGTTAATACATTCAAATTGATACATGGTAACTTACTTGGTGTCACTTTGTTTCAAAAATGGCAGCCATAAAGTTTTTGTGTAAATGTAAGAACTGTATATCTAAACCGGGCCATTTTTAGGAGAGCTGAAGACCTACCTCACAGTCACTACCTCTTTGCACTCATTACTTCATGGACAGCTGCTTTATAAAAAGAACACAGTTCGGCACCGGATTTTCCAATTTTCATCCAATTATATCCCATCTTACTTTTTTTTTTTTTTACATGTAACATGTTGAGAGGGTCTTTATCCAGCTCTGAGTGGTGTCCAGGGGTGGAGGTGGCTGTAGCCGACCCTCAACCCATGGCCATTTACAACAGAGTAGGCGTGGTTGGGAAAGAAAACTTTTGGCCAAAAGGAGAATTAGGCAGATTTATTTAAAACATCTATAAAACTGGTTAATAACACATCTGGAATGTGTTCATTAAAGCACCCCACTAATTCTGACAACATTGACATTTATTTCATAGTTCTAGACCTGTCAGGCTTGTCACTGACAGTTTGGTTATGTTTTGTTTTTTTCTCTGTGTTTGTGTTTTATTTCCTGTCAGCGCTCTTATTTTGGTTCCTTTTCCTGCAGGTTTTCCCTGAGCGCTTGTTTCCCTCACCTGTACCTGATTGGCAGTCTGGCACACCTGGTGGCAATTGCCAATCAGGTTACTAGTTATACATGCCTCGCCCTCCAGTCAGGGCTGGAGTATTACTAGCTGTATGCTGTGTACTCTTTGCCGTCTCCAGTTCTCCCTGGTTCCTTGTCTCTTGTATCCTGTGAGCTGTTCCCTGTTTGCTGTTTCCTGTATCTTGGTTCCTGGTTCCTAATTCCTGTTTTCCTGCATTTCATTTTTGACATTAAAAGTCATGTTTTCCTGCATCAAGCCTGCCATCTCTGCATCTTGGGGTTCGTCAACTACACTTCCTGACAGGACCTAAAAAATAGGTCTCCAGGTAAAATTCCCCCCAAAATACACACTGTAGGGATTTTAAGCTTCCGGCACATTTTGGAACTTCCACTTTTAGCTCCAAAATTGTGGACTGGCCTGCATCAACCTGCTGACGTAACCTACAGATAGGGATGGGAATCGAAAAACCCAGTGTATTAATTCATTGGAATCGCTTGCCATTTTGTGTAGCGATTCTCTTAATGGTTCTTCCGGGTGGGGGGATGTCAGATCGCAAAATGGCGGCGCCCGGTCGTAACAAACACTAACATTTTACAAGAAAAGATTGCAATAGCGCTACAGGTAATAATTATAAAGCTACTGTTTCATCAAGAGGACGACATGCGAGTAATATGCTGAAACATATAAATAAAAGTCACGTTTTTGAACCGCTCCTTTCTCATCCCAGGCAGCAGTAACGCTCGCTTGTCATATGAATACAACAGGTACTAACTCACCGCCTATCATGTTAGCGCTATTATTTGTTAAATTTGAAATTAATGCCTTCTCAAATAGATGAGCATGACGAGAAACAGATTCTGACTGGCTCCGAGGCGGGCAGCACTCGCCCCAGTTCACTTCTGCCGCTAGACAAATGTCACCAAGCAGCGACTAAATTTGTGGGAAAAAGCTTGCAACCATTTGCTAGAGTAGATACTCCTAATTTTCGGTTGGTGAATGTTCAATTGTAGTCAGAGAAAAGTTGCATGTTTACCCCCATCAGATTTTCTCTCAGTCATTATATTATACAGGTGAAACTCAAAAAATGTGTACATGGTGTACTAGTCCATTCATGTCAGCATTTAACTTCAAATGATAGTAACTCATTTAATGCAAAGTGAGGTATGTCAAGCCTTTATCATCATTTTGATGATCTTGACATAAACTTTTTGAAACCGCACATTTTCTGAGATTTTCAATTCAAGGTTTTCATAAACTGTAAGCCATAATCATCAAAATTATAACCAATACAGGCTTGACATATCTCACTTTGCATGTAATAAGTTAATATCACATGTTACTAAATGTTTCAGTCTTTTGTAATTTCCACTTCATTTACCTTGTTAGAATTCCACAGAACAATATTTATTACATTTATTTTTTTTAAAAGCACCTATTTTTATTTCATACTACGTATGTGACACTGTAGCTCACTGTAGGCTTTGTAAGGTAATGTTACCTCTGAACTAAACTCAAGTGAGGCTAATCCACCTTTTTTCCTCTCTTTCTTTCCAAATAAGATTCAATAAGAGAACCGTTAAGGAACCGAATCGTTAAGCAGAATCAAAAGTGGAATCGGAAACAGAAAAATCTTATAAATTTCCATTCGTACCTACAGAAGACTGGAGGCAATGTCATATTGAATCACAATATTTTTGCGCATAATTTGAAGGAATTAGCAAATATGTCTGCCAGATACATTGTTGCAGGTTGTAACAATGCAACTAAAGAGAGGGTCAGCCTGCATACATTTCCAAATGGTGGGAATATGAGGAAAGTATGGACCTATCCAGTTAAATTGACTTGTGCAAAATGGGACAGACCAAGCAAAAGGAATGTAATTTGCAGTTATCATTTTTATGGGCGGAGTTTGGATGGAAAACATTAAAAGACTCAAGCTAAACGCAATTCTGAAAATCAGGAGCACCCACTAGGGGAGAAAGACTGAGTCCCAACTTGTGGAACCTGGAGAAAGAAGAGCAGACCCGGCACACAAAATTGAGTAATAAAGAAGGTAGGCTGCTATAATCTATTTTTAGTCCTCTTCTACTGATGTTTTCCTTAGGAGGCTTAAATTGTGTCTATTTTTACAGCTCTGCTATGTTATTGTTGTGCTGTTGTTTTTAGGGAGACCATTTTAAGATTTGTTCAGATGAAAAATAGCCTTTTGGCTTATTCTAGTGCATTTGCAGAAATAAGAATAATTTTACACTGTCCCTGAAAAACTATACAAATACAATAAAATAAATTAATACTGCCTTGTACACAACATTGAGTATTTTGTATTAAAACTAAATTACTAAAAGTTAAGACCTCTTTAGGGAAAATATTGGAGCTGTCACTCCAGTCCTTAAGGTGGCGATACTGCGCATTACAAACAACAAATAGGACATTAGTTTTAGTTTTCACTGTATTTACTTATCAGGTTTTTGTGGAAAACAGTGACGTGGTTTGTGATCAATCCAGATAACGAAGCATGAATCTGTCCGTTGGTGTCCTAAACAGCAGCGGCATAAATTAGCCCGATTTAGCCTATGCTTGTCTTCCAACCTTTTCAAAGCCCCACGACCTCTTTTGTTGGGCCTCCCTCCATCACCTGTACAGCTGGATAAGACGGCTCCACAACGCCGCCTTGTCACCCGGAGACATTTAATTTGTTTGTACGGCTGTCGGCAGTAAGGACAAGGGGGAAAGAGAGAAGCGAAGATAAGCGGAAGATGCATTAATCCCTACTTATCGCTCACTCCTCCAGTGGAGCAATTGAAGTACACTTTTTGACAACAAAGACATTTTTGCCTTTATGGTAATTGTATCGGTTTATTTTAAACACGCTTACAGTTACATGCAGTTTCTTTTTGGACCAAAAAAATTAATACAAAACAATATAAATAAATAATTATGCTTATGGCGTGCACTGTATAATACACCTTGAGGGACATGAATTAGTAGGATCACCTATGGGTGATGGTCTCTAAATGCTTTGTAAAGGATGGTACACACAAAGATTTTCTAAATCTAAAGATATTTTTTTATCTGTTACAGACCTCACACATAAAGACAAATAAGAAGGCACTGAGCAGTTTTCATCCTTATGCATGTTTTGTGCTGCGATAATATGGACACAACACAGCACGACAATTCTAGACCGCTACAGAGCCAGACTCTAGTCCTCTAAGTCCGAAATCTTATGTGAACAAAAATGATTTAAAGGGCTGGGCGTATTGATCTTAATATACATAGTATTGATGCCAAGGTGGGTATTGGTATCGGATTGATACTCTAAATAAGATCTTGTCCTTTCGGTCATAACCCAAAGCTCATGACCATAGGTGAGGAACACGTTTATTTATACAAATTCTTGATTTATTTTATGTCACATTTTTATACTTATACATTTTATTTGTATATGTTTTAAAATCTCAAAAATATATTTACAAATACGCGTTTATTTATACAAATTATTTATTTATTTGTATATCACATTTCTATTTGTATATTTATTAGGGGTGTGGGAAAAAATCGATTCGAATTCGAATCGCGATTCTCACGTTGTGCGATTCAGAATTGATTCTTATTTTTTAAAAATCGATTTTTAAATTTATTTATTTATTTATTTAAATTTTAAATTTTTAATTTTTAATTTTTATTTTTTAATTTTTTTTTATTTAATTAATCAATTCAACAAAACAATACACAGCAATACCATAACAATGCAATCCAATTCCAAAACCAAACCCGACCCAGCAACACTCAGAACTGCAACAAACAGAGCAATTGAGAGGAGACACAAACACGACACAGAACAAACCAAAAGTAGTGAAACAAAAATGAATATTATCAACAACAGTATCAATATTAGTTACAATTTCAACATAGCAGTGATTAAAAATCCCTCATTGACATTATCATTAGACATTTATAAAAAATAAAAAAAAAAGATCAATAGTGTCACAGTGGCTTACACTTGCATCGCATCTCATAAGCTTGACAACGCACTGTGTCCAATATTTTCACAAAGATAAAATAAGTCATATGTTTGGTTCATTTAATAGTTAAAACAAATTTACATTATTGCAATCAGTTGATAAAACATTGTCCTTTACAATTATAAAAGCTTTTTACAAAAATCTACTACTCTGCTGGCATGTCAGCAGACTGGGGTAGATCCTGCTGAAATCCTATGTATTGAATGAATAGAGAATCGTTTTGAATCTGGAAAAAATAGTTTTTGAATCAAGAATCGTGTTGAATTGAAAATAAATTGATTTTGAATCGAATCGTGACCCCAAGAATCGATATTGAATCGAATCGTGGGACACCCAAAGATTCACAGCCCTAATATGTATTGATATATGCATATGTATTAATATCATATTGATATATATAAGTTGATGTGAGACAATTCTACTTTCATATTTTACTTGCACCTCGCCTGCCATCTCTGCATTTTGGGACCACACTGCCTCCCAGCATGCACCAACGTAAGTAACACTTTTCACTCTTTAGTGTGCATCGCTTCAGGAGTAGAAGAATTAGCATTTAGAAACATATTTTTGTTATTATTATTTTCATTATGTACCTTGCTTTTGGACTGCAAAAATAAATTCACTTTGTTTGCACTAGGGACAGAAACCAAACGTGTGCACAAATGTAAACAATGCGAGTCCAATGCAACACAATGTGAACAACTAATGACTCCTGACAGCTCAGGCAACGTGTCTTGCTGCAATTTTACCAGCTACAATTAGCGGGCGACGGCCGCACACTCATGGTGGCTTCAACACAAATGAGGTGAGGCTGGCGAGCAAATGAGAATTCAAGACAAGAAAGGGACAGATGATTTACGGTGAGAATGGTTGATTCGTGTACGGAGGGATGGCAATAAACAGCTGAATGGAGCTTGTGGTCACATACATACACACAGACACACACATATATACACACACACACACACACACACACACACACACACACACACACACACACACACACACACACACACACACACACACACACACACACACACACACACACACGCTTGTGCATGCAGTCATGACGCAAACAGGGAATGACAACGTTCACTTGACTAAAATAACATCAAGGACTAGAATGTGAAAAACAGAAGTGTATGAACGGGACAAGCGGTAGAAAATGGATGGATGGATGGATGGATTTGAGTAGCAGCCATGCAGGGCAGTGTGACCGTGGCCTCCACTGGAGAGCACACCAAATCATTAGCATCAATTTGTTCGCTCCTACTCAAATGCATCCCTCATTTTCACCATTTGAGTAAGACACACACAGGTCATGCTCTAACTGAGATTCTGTGTCGCGACACTGAGGAAGGGCGCTACTTTCATTCTTTTCAGTGAACTTGTTCCCCTTTATTCTGATGGCAGTGCATCAAAGGAAAGCAAATTGAAAAGTGAAGTAAGACTGTACAACGTATAATGTTTATAAAAAGTGGAGAAACGCCAACCAACATTGGCTGCATGCCTGGCCCAAGTTGCTTAAACCATCATGAAGGATAAAGATGGTATCTTTAAATTTATAATAGGACCTTCTACGATTAAATGATCAATGATCCCTAAGTGGTGTCGTGGTCTCTTTGAGACCAAATAAGCCTGTCTCTGCTTCCCTTGCAACAATCCTTAAAGCATGCAGTCTGTTAATTTAGCTATAATACTGTGTTTCATTTACTTTGGAAGTTGGAAGTCGCAGTTGGGACCGAAATCAAAATGGCCACATGCACGAAAGCTATTCTTGTGCTTGCCTTATCTGAATACAAACAACTTGTGGAAAAATATGGACTCCTTCTGCAATCTTCCAACACAATGGATGAAGAGGAAACACAGACACTATTGTACAAAACATTAAATTAAATTCAAAAATGTACACTACACTAAAACTACAGTCACATGACCATAAGTATACCCCTCCAAATATACATTGTAAATGGCTGATTTAGTCCGACAAAAAACAGTCAAAAGGGCTAATAACGGTGACAGGACGTGGACTATGGAGTGGTTGTTTTCCCGAGATGCAAGTGAACTTGGACCGGACATGGCGTGAAGGTAATGACATCTTTTATTTTAACACTATAACTACAAAAAAAGAAGCAAACAAAAGGCGCGCACAATGGCGGAGAACAAACTTGACTAATGAAACAAAAGACTAGCACAAAGGCAATTAACTATGAACATGAAAACAAAAACACTAACTGTGGCATTAATAAACAAAACTTACTTGCGATGACGTGAACAGGGCAGCATGGACTATGAAACAAGCAGCGTGAATTAAGCATGAAACCGTAAACATGGCATGAAGCAGAGTGATGTCGCCAGAAAGACAGCCTGGCAACTGGAAGCTTAAATAATAGTGACATGATTAGTGACAGCAGGTGCGTGACTCAAAATGTGAAAACGTGAGACAGGTGCGTGCCATGAGGATGTGAACACGGTGAAACAAATGGTTGCTAAGGTGACAAAGCAAGGGAGTGAAAACAGGAACTAAAAAGTGTCCAAAAAACAAGCAAAACATAACTAAACAAAACATGATCACAGACATGACAAACGGATATTACAGAAGCTTCTGTTATTGTTTACGCTCAGAGCAGCCATCTTTGAAAGCCAAATTTTGGTGATGAGGACTCTCCGACTTTCCGAGTAGGAAATCTGACCTTGGGGGCGTTCCAGTTGAAACTTCACGTTAGGAACTCAAAAATTCCGACTTCCCAGTACAAATGGAACGCACCATAAGTTCAGACTTACAGTCAAACTCTACTTAGGAACAGCAACGGAACTCCTACATAGACTGAGAAAGTCCAGTGTTATATTGTTTTGTTTACTGTTTTAGGGAACACTCCTGCAGCAACAACAGCAAACAACAAAAATGGCTGACAAGCTGTGTAACAAAACACTAATTATTGCCATGCCTATATTTTGTGGTCATTATGGCACTTTTATCGCCCTACTAGAAAAGTCATTGTAACGTTTAGGAAATCACCAAAATGAAAATTCTTGGCTGAAACGGAAAACCAAAAAGGAGAAAACCAGAACGCAGTAAAAATTATTATGCCAATTATTATTACAATTGTATTTATGGCTATGGCCGTGTAATAACATCACTAATATAAAGGCAATACAAATGCACAAACTAATATTCATCCTTCAAAGAATCATACTTTTTTTTTTAATTATCCAAATTAAAAAATATAATATATTCTAATATATTTCTTAAAAATTATGATTAAAAAAACCCAAATATGAACATTAAAATTCCAAATATGTTAAAAAATAAAAAAAGGCTGAATGTTCTCGTGTTTGGAGACTCTTCTGTCGCTGTGCAGCGTTCCTGACAAGCAGTGAATGCTCACAGGCGTTCACACGAGCCTCACGCTGCAGCTCCAGCTGTGCTTCTTGTTAGTATTTCCACATTGCACGTTTTGCAGATTACGGTCCGTGGGTTTGTGAACATACTTCAATATATCCGAGATATATTAAAGTATTTGATCCTTATTTAATAATACCACCTTAAAATGAGACAATAAAACAAATACACAAAGTGACTCTGTGAGATATCTCGGCATTATTTTCCACCCAACTCCCTTGTTTGAGTTGCATATCAAGAGTGTTACTAAAACAGTCTTCTTTCATCTCCGTAATATCGCTAAAATCCGTCCCATTTTGTCCACCAGCAACGCAGAGATAATTTTTCATGCGTTTATTACGTCTTGCCTCGATTACTGTAACATATTATTTCCGGGTCTCCCTATGTCTAGCATTAAAAGATTACAATTGGTACAAAATCCGGCTGCTAGATTTTTGACAAGAACAAGAAAGTTTGATCATATTACACCTAACCTGGCACACTTGCACTGGCTTCCTGTGTACTTAAGATGCGATTCTAAGGTTTTACTACTTACGTATAAAATACTAAACGGTCTAGCTCCATCCTAATTTGCTGATTGTATTGTACCATATGTCCCGGCCAGAAATCTGCGTTCTAAGAAATCCAGCTTATTAGTGATTCCCAAAGCCCAAAAAAATCTGCCGGCTTTAGAGTGTTTTATATTCAGGCTCCAGTACTCTGGAATGCCCTACCAGTAACAGTTAGAGATGCAACCTCAGTAGAAGCATTTAAGTCCCATCTTTAAACTCATTTATATACATAGACTTTTTTTTTTTTTTAGACTAGTTGACCTGCCGCTTCTTTTTTCTGCTCTGCCCCCCTCTCCTGCGTGGAGAAGTTATCAGGTGGTCACAAATCAGTTTCCACAGAGGAGGCGCAAGTGGTTCCAATTCGAGACCTGGGGTGGACCACTCCTCTATGCATCAGTTGGTGACGTCTCTGCGCTGCCGACTTGTCTACATGCAAGCCGATACCCCTGCTGGCCTCCCTATGGACTGGACTCTCACATTATCAACCGTACCCACGCTGCAGTTGAGTTTTTTCTTGCCCTAATGTGAGTTAAAATTCGAGGGGGCTATATAAATAAACTGTGATTGACTTTGATTGAAGTATGTCCACATCGCAGACATGTTGCCTCCAATCCACTCCAGACAATCACATGCTTCCTACTTTTGTCATCACAACATCTTGTTTCGGGGATAAAAGTATTTTGGTGACCAAAACTTTAGTGCATCACTAATAATGTTAAAATTAGGTTCCATTCCGTCCTACATGTCTCTCTATATGTCTTCCCTTTCACACTTCCTGGTCTGGCCTAATTGATTCATAAAGCAGCAACATCTGGACACATGTGCATCCTTGCAACATTGATACAATTGGACACCGGAAGAACTAATTATGCTGACAATGGACTTCCAGCCAAAGAGCTTTAATTCATCCAAAAATGAGGGAAAACATGCCTTGTGACATTTGTGATGGGAATGCGATCCAATTAACTAGCAGCATAATCAAAATTGATCCACTCGTGGATATTGATCCAGATAGTCCAATTGACGCAACACACACTTTCCAATTAGACAGCGGTTAGGTTGAGATTTCATTACAGGCCTGAGTGCTTCAACAAACTTTGACCTGCACTCTGAGTAGGCATTCCAAGTCCCTCACATAAAAATCAGCATATGAGGATCCATATGGAGGCAGCGAAGCATGAAAAGGTCACAAGAAACAACACACACAAAGCCCACCTACAACAACCTCACACAAACACAAGCACTTGAACGCTGCGCTCGTTTGCCCACACGATTAATTTACGCAACATCGGATGCATGGGGGAGAAAAAAAAAATAAAGGCAGAGCCCAGCTGAAAAGGAGTGCACACTGTGGGCACCTCGCTGTTTCGGCTGGCTGCCTTTCTGTGCTCGGCTGACTCGCAGACAGGTGAGTCACGCTGCTGTGCATATTTGGAGGTTTGACTTTGCATCGTACGACCTTTTCTTCAAAACATCAGGTGCACACAAACAAAACAAAACAAAACAATAAACGATGCACCTTTAAAAAAAGCTTTAAATAGTTATTACTCAGTACATTTGTTCCTAAAAATGCTTTAAATGTACATTTTAAGCAATTTTAAGTAAATCTGAGCCCTCTAACAATATTGGAAGTGTGTTAGTGTTAGCAACACTAACTTAGCTTTGTGAGCCACAGTGCTAACATTACACTCCCATTTATACAGCAACATCATGCTACGTCACCCTATTCGCTGAAGAAAAACAAAATGATCAAACTTATAGTCTGTAGTTGATAGCTTTATTTTAAGATATGTAGCGAAGCCTGCTTTTTTTCCACAACGTGCTGGACGTATACACGAGCGGGTTTACAGTATCTAGGTAGGGGGGTGTCAGAGGCATTGCATCATGTCTAGGAGGTAGATGTTTTCCCGTTTATGACGTCATGAGGACCTGCAACTTCAAAAGTGATCTTGTCAGAACCTAAGGATCCACTTCTAAGAAAACAACCTGGGCACTCTCTCTGAGCATCTCCCGGCTTTGTCTTTGCCGTCTTGCGCTTTGGCTGGTGTGTAATTGTGTTTATATAAGCTCCTCAGGGTGACAAGTACCTACACAGCTAGCAGGAGGAGAGAAGACACAAACATACACACGCACACACACAGTATGAATGAGTCATGAAGCATACGCTCCAATAACATTTGAATTCCCATCTGCTCTCACTTAAAGACATCTTGAGCTCTTCTCACCTGCTTCACAGCTCCCACACACAAGCACACCCCCCCACACACACCACACATGCCCTTTTTGTAACTCCTCCCACTTGGAGGTGGAGGGGAGAGGGAGGTGGGTCGGTGGTGGGGGTGAGGGTGTGTGGGGGGATGTCACCCCTGCCAAAGCTTCCAGCACTCACTCCCTTAAGTTTGTTTGACTTCTCTGTACAACGTTACACTTCACTACGCACGCACACACTGACAAAACCTAAACAACAATGGCTGTCTGTCAGCACTTTGTCGCATCCAATAATAGTCAGCTGCAACGGAAACCTAATCGGTCGACGTGTGGAGCTCCAGTACTGTTGCCATGACGATTAATAATGGACAAAAGCCTTCAGGAGCATCATCATATGTGTGAGAGGAGTCAATTCTATTTTTAGATCAATTACGCTTTCACTTGCTGATGGGCCCCAGAGGAGGCGGAGCTTGTGGATTTAAAAACAAGTATATATATTTATATATATACAGTAGTATTTCAACTTATGAGTTTAATTGGTTCTGTGACAGAGCTCTTAACTCAAAACAATCATATCTCAAATCAACATTTCCTATTGAATTGAATGAAAATAAATTTACATGGTGCTACTAACATGCCTTTTGAAAAGAAAAAAACTTTACTTTTACATGAAAAAATATTGCATAAAATAAAACAATACAAGGTAGTATAAACAACTTCAGTAGTTTTATGAAATAATGTACTAATAATGTACAGCATTTACCTTGGCGAGTGGACTTTTACGGTTTCTCCTTTCAGCTGCTTCTCTGTCAAACACATCATCATCAACTTTTCCATAAACTGTACTTTGTCGATAAATGTCTGCCATTTAGATATCATTTTAACGTCCTTGGTTGATTCAATTAATATTATCCACTTCTTTTTTCAGATCTCAAGCTATAAGCTAATGCTAGTATAACGGGGGCCAGCCCGGGTGGCTGGGCCATTTGTACATTGGTAAACCTCACTCCCTGACTTCTTCAAAGACTGTGCTGGCCGCTGGGTTAGCGGCTCTGGCTTTTGGCCTTGTGGCTAGCACACTTTACCTCTCATTTGTGTTATGGTTGGACTAAGGGGAGGTGACGGCGACAGACACTAGATGGCAGTATGAACAATGATTTATTATATATATTAACTATATATATATATAATAATCAAACTATACAAATAAACAATAGAGTGGAGTGTGAACTAGATCCAAAAGTGTATGTGGTGTTAGGCTATGTGTGTAGTTAGCTGAAGTGTGTGTTACCAAGTGTTGAACGAGAGATGAGGAAGTCCAGGGGAAGAGGGGAATCCGTGTCCAAACGGGAGGTCGAGATCTAAGGGGGCAGTCCGAGAAGCAGGGGGACGACGAGGAATGACGAGACACACAGCAACGTCAAAACACGGGAACGGAGGTCTGCGGTAGGATGACACGACAATGAAACACGGAAGGGAAAACACTGAGAGAGCAAGATACATAAAGCAGGAGATGATCGCTTACTGTACAGTACACTATATTCCGGCGCCTGATGGCCAGTTCAGCAGGCTTATGAAGGCAGTGTCCTCATTACAGACAGGTGCGCCGATTGTCAGTGAATGATTGCAGCTGGTGGCTGCTGCAGAGCGGAGACGCGCACGGCGCGTCCCTGGAAGTGCGCCGCGGCCGTGGGCGTGTCCCAAGGTGAGACAAGCAGGGCACAAGGATGAGAGAGCGCATGTGGGCGTGGCCCGCGGTGCGCTCGCCATGAGGCACAGATGAGGACGCATTGGAATGCGCCCTGGCCGTGACAGTATCCCCCCCTATGGACAGCTTCCAGATGTCCTAGAAGTCGAACCCCCCAAAAAACAAGAACAAGAGTCAAGGGAGGGTGGAGGGGCAAACTGGTGGTGGGTCGTCGGCCCAAGTGTACCCGAATCCACCGGGGACGAGTCTGGTGGCGGCGGCGAGTAGACCGCCGCAGCAGCCTGCGAGGTGGACGACCAAGGAACAGCCACATTCTTGGACTTCGGGAGGGCGGACGTGAGTGGGGCCAGAACCACAGCAGCCTACGGGAAATATATCCATGTCTTGGGCGTTGCTGTTGGCGCAGAAAGTGTCCCTGCCCTGGCCACAGAGGGCGCCGTGTGCGGGCGCCTGTATGCTGCCCTTGCGGCCGGCCAGCCGGAGGTCGTGGTAGCGACGATGCAGGAGACAAGGGTTCTGGCGGCGCTGTGGAAAGGCCCGCCAAAGACGAGTAGGATGAAGACTTTGGAGCCAGAGTCGAGGAGGATGATGTCGTCGGAGCCAGAGTCAAGGAGGATGATGTCATCGGAGGCGTGGAAGCAGACGTCATCAGAGCCGGAGACGAGGAGGGCAGCTGAGGAGCAGGCCGAGGCGGAGAGGTCGGCGCTGCCGGCCGAGGCGGAGACACGGGGGCCAGCCTGGGAGCTGGTGGAGACAAGGGGGCTGGGTTGGTGACGGGTGCTAGCTCGGAGGCTAGCTGGGTGACGGGTGCTAGCTCGGAGGCTAGCTGGGTGACGGGTGCTAGCTCGGAGGCTAGCTGGGTGACGGGTGCTAGCTCGGAGGCTAGCTGGGTGACGGGTGCTAGCTGGGTGACGGGTGCTAGCTCGGAGGCTAGCTGGGTGACCGACTGTCTGGCTGGGGACTGTGGCTGGGAAAAACAGAAGACAGGTGGTATTTCTCTGGCAGGGGGTAGCCTGTCTGGGTGCAGCTGTGCTACCACATCAGCACAGCCACCAGTGCTAAAATGAAAAATAGATGGTATTTGTCTGGCAGGGGGTAGCCTGGCTGGGTGCAGCTGCGCCACCACATCAGCACATCCACCAGTACTCTCCCCCCCCTCCAAACGCGGATGCCAGACGCTACCAGCTGACTGGGGAACAGTCACTAAGGGTGGGAGGTGGGTGGCCAGGCGGCGGGTAAATTCCTCCTTCCCCGTGTTGAAGTTAAACAGTCCTTTGAGTGTTGAGGAGGGCTAGAAAAATTGTCCAGGGTGGAGGTAAAAGAAAAAGACATCCTGAGAGGGGCAAAAAGAAAAAAAGAAAAAAAAAGTTTCTCTTTTTTCTCTCTTTTGTTCTTTTATGTCACTAGGGGGCGGGGCTAAAGTCACTGGGGGCGGGGCAAAGGAACTGTGCCGTCAGGTCCCTAATCAACTGGCCGGAATATACTGTTATGGTTGGACTAAGGGGAGGTGACGGCGACAGACACTAGATGGCAGTATGAACAATGATTTATTATATATATTAACTATATATATATATATAATAATCAAACTATACAAATAAACAATAGAGTGGAGTGTGAACTAGATCCAAAAGTGTATGTGGTGTTAGGCTATGTGTGTAGTTAGCTGAAGTGTGTGTTACCAAGTGTTGAACGAGAGATGAGGAAGTCCAGGGGAAGAGGGGAATCCGTGTCCAAGCGGGAGGTCGAGATCCAAGGGGGCAGTCCGAGAAGCAGGGGGACGACGAGGAATGACGAGACACACAGCAACGTCAAAACACGGGAACGGAGGTCTGCGGTAGGATGACACGACAATGAAACACGGAAGGGAAAACACTGAGAGAGCAAGATACATAAAGCAGGAGATGATCGCTTACTGTACAGTAGACTATATTCCGGCGCCTGATGGCCGGTTCAGCAGGCTTATGAAGGCAGCGTCCTCATTACCGACAGGTGCGCCGATTGTCAGTGAATGATTGCAGCTGGTGGCTGCTGCAGAGCGGAGACGCGCACGGCGTGTCCCTGGAAGTGCGCCGCGGCCGTGGGCGACACGGTGAGACAAGCAGGGCACAAGGATGAGAGAGCGCATGTGGGCGTGGCTCGCGGTGCGCTCGCCATGAGGCACAGATGAGGACGCATTGGAATGCGCCCTGGCCGTGACAATTTGGGCTCGGAGCGGTAGAAGTAAAGGAAGATCAGATATAGAACACAGAGATGGAAATTCACACTGATGAGTAAGACCAGATTTTTTTTTGGCGGTTCACTGTGACATTTGCTACACCAACTGATGCCGGCAATGTTTGTAACTTAAATTTTCAAGAAAGATCAAAAAGAACATTGGCATTAACAGCTATGGCAGTAGGTAACCTCCTTTTATAGTTAATGTCAACGTAATCAGATGGCACGAGCTGCATTTGAAGTATGAGTGCTCAGCATTTGGCAGCTCTATCTAGCTCTGCATGCACTTTTGAATGCTTCAACTCAGCTGTTTTTGTCAAATTCATGTGTGTTACACAAGATGTACTGTCCACAATGAACTGATCTGTCAGGCTTGTCCCTGACAGTTTGGTCAAGTTTTAGTTTTTTCTCTGTGTTTGTTTTATTTCCTGTCAGCACTCTTATTTTGGTTCAGTTTCCTGTTTCTCTCTGAGTGCTGTCCCCTCAGCTGTGGCTGATTGGCACCTGGCCACACCTGGTGTCAATCAGCCAGCTGCTATTTGAACCTGCCTTCCCATCCAGTCTGGGCTTGATTATTGTCATTCCTACCTGCCGTGTAGATATCGTTACAGCTACTACCTGTCGTGCTACTACTTGTCCTTGTACCTGTCGTCGTAGCGGTAAGCTGTTCCTGTTAGCTATTTGTAGTTTGCTTTCTCCTAGCTCTTTTGTTTTGTGTTTTCTTGTTAGCCATTAGCTGTTTCCAGTTTTTCTGTTTGCTGGTTCCTATTTTCAGTTTTGGCTATTCCTAGTTCCTGGTTTGTGTTTTTACCTTTATTTTATGAACATTAAATCATGTTTTCCTGGACAAAGCCTGCCGCCTTCTCTGCATCTTGGGGTTCGTCACCAACAGACTCTGACAGAATAATCCAGCCTAACACGAACCTCGCAGAGATGTCCATGGCGAAGAGGCTTAACAAAGCTTTATCATTGATGGCCGAATCCAAAAAAAGCTTCGCCTCTTTTTGTGATCCCTCCCACCCATCCCTGTCCTGTGTTGGCTTCTCGTGGGACGTCTTGGATCCGTCCCTTGAGGGGGGGGCTATGAGTAGCTGTGCAGCTGGGGAGGCACAGCTACTCCTCACCCCAGTGGGTCTGCAACAGACGGCGCCATCATCTCCGGTGGGCCAGCAGAGGGCGCCGCCACCATGCACTCCGGTGGGCCAGCAGAGGGCGCCGCCACCATCGTCTCCGGCGGGCCAGCAGAGGGCGCCGCCACCATCGTCTCCGGCGGGCCAGCAGAGGGCGCCGCCACCATCGTCTCCGGCGGGCCAGCAGAGGGCGCCGCCACCATCGTCTCCGGCGGGCCAGCAGAGGGCGCCGCCACCATTGTCTCCGGCGGGCCAGCAGAGGGCGCCAACACCTTCGTCTCCGGTGGGTCCTCCCACGCCGGCAGTCGAGCCGCCTCGCCAATTGCGGCGGCGTTCAACTCGCCGTCGCCACCTAACTCTTCCCCGCTGGTTGCGGGGACACTTGGCCTGGTGGCCCACCTCCTTGTCCTCCCTCCACCCTCCCGTGACTTTGGACTGTTTTTTTTTTTTGGAAGGGGGGATTGTCTAAAAACGTCTGGTATCCGCTATGGGAAGGGGGGCTACTGTCAGGCTTGTCCCTGACAGTTTGGTCAAGTTTTAGTTTTTTGTCTGTGTTTGTTTTATTTCCTGTCAGCACTCTTATTTTGGTTCAGTGTCCTGTTTCTCTTTGAGTGCTGTCCCCTCAGGTGTGGCCGATTGGCACCTGGCCACACCTGGTGTCAATCAGCCAGCTGCTATTTGAACCTGCCTTCCCATCCAGTCTGGGCTGGATTATTGTCATTCCTACCTGTCGTGTAGATATCATTACAGCTACTACCTATCGTGCTACTACTTGTCCTTGTACCTGTCGTCGTAGCGGTAAGCTGTTCCTGTTAGCTATTTGTAGTTTGCTTTCTCCTAGCTCTTTTGTTTTGTGTTTTCTTGTTAGCCATTAACTGTTTCCAGTTTTTCTGTTTGCTCGTTCCTATTTTCAGTTTTGGCTATTCCTAGTTCCTGGTTTGTGTTTTTACCTTTATTTTATGAACATTAAATCATGTTTTCCTGGACAATGCCTGCCGCCTTCTCTGCATCTTGGGGTTCGTCACCAACAGACTCTGACATGATCAGCCCTATTAATGCTGACTCAGCAGCCTGCTCCTGACCACTATAACAACATTGTTTCTGTTGCTGCTGTGTTGTGCAGTAAATGACCATGTATAATTAAATCATTGGCGGTAATTTCCCCCCCAAAAAATCCATAGTATTTGTGTTTTGATATAGGACGATAAAATATGGAATCTGCAAGAGTGAGGCGTCCCTGAAAGAAAGAAAAAACATTCCGTCGTGGACTTCTTAAGGCGATCGGAGTAGAACTAGAAGCGACTGAAAATAATTACACGCCCAAACGCACACATATTTCTTCGCACACGCCTTTCGCTGTTAACGTTTCTACTCCTATAAATGTTTAATGCACCTGCATACTGTGTGAGCGTGCATCATGAATGAATATTCAAAGAGAGAGCACATTTAAGCACCCTTTGAAGATATAAACTAGCAGTAGATGCATACAGTATGCTGCATGTGTGTGAGCTACTATCCACTTTGATGCACATAATAGCATGTTTGAAGCGGCTGTTGGGATGCCAGCGAGCAACAGGAGAACGAGGAGATATGAGGGCGCACAAAGAGGAACAAACGAGCAGGATGGACAAAACGAAGATAGAGAAGATAAGAGAAAAGACGAATGGCACAGGAAATGAGGAAAAGTGCGCGTGGGCCCTTTGGGGTAGAGAGAGGCAGTTGACTCTGCTGTGATCCGTGCAGACAGACGAACGCGTATGTGTGTGTGTGTGTGTGTGTGTGTGTGTGTGTGTGTGTGTGTGTGTGTGTGTGTGTGTGTGTGTGTGTGTGTGTGTGTGTGTGTGTGTGTGTGTGTGTGTGTGTGTGTGTGTGTGTGTGTGTGCGTGCGTGTGTGTGTGTATGTTTCATCACAGTGCCACATGACGCCTCTGCTTTACAGAGTGATGGAGATGGGCCCGGAGCGGAAGGTTAATAACTACACTGTCTTCAGAGACACATGATCTTTTGGGGTGGAAGGGTGCAATAAGTGAAAGATATGATCCCTGAGGCTGCTTAGCCAATCACAGACACTCACTGGCCACTTCATTAGAGACAACTGTATAATTAGCTCTCAGTGCCAGGCCTGTATCAAAGTATTTGGGGGTAGCTGGGACCCCCTCACCATATTCTAATTTCATGAGTTTCACCTGTATAATATAATGATTGAGAGAAAATCCGGTTGCAGGAAAACATGCAACTTTTCTCTGACTACAATTTAACATTCACCTACCGAAAATGCTAACTTTTGACCACAAACTTAGTCCCTGCTCGGTGACATTCATTTAGCGGCAGACGTGAACTGGGGCAGCCCGCCTCGGAGCCAGCCAGAATCTGTCTCTCATCATGCTCATCTTAATGAGAAGGCATTTATTTCAATTTAACAAATAATAGCACTAACATGATAGGCGGTGTTAGTTAGAACCTGTTGTATTCAGATGACGTGCTAGCCTTACAGCTGCTGGGATGAGATTGGAGCAGTTAAAAAAGCGACTTTAATTGATAATTATTGCATGTTGTGTGTTCAAATGTTTCAGCATATTGCTCGTATGTTCTCCTGTTGCTGAACTAGCAGCCTTATAATTATTACAAGTAAGCGCTGTTGCAATATTTTCTTGTAAAATGTAGTCAACTTAAGAGCGTTTTTTGCGCACGGGCTCCGCCATTTTCCCACCCGGAAGAATCGATAAGAGAACCGTTAGAAAAAATGGCAAGCTATTCCAAGGAATAAATACATTGGGAACCAGTTCTGAAGAAGAACCGCTTTTCAATTCCCATCCCTACTGGTTGCGAAGAGGCCTGCTTAGTGCAAACCATCATTGATTTCTTTTCTATAACGTGTACCCTCATTATAAGGTCCAGGAGTGAGATGGAGCTTATCCCAGTTGACTTTTAGGTTGAGAGACGGAGCACATCCTGGACTGTTCACCAGTCAGTCACAGTGCACATAGGGCCTGATCTACTGCTTTGCGTGTATAATAACATGTGCAAGATTAATAGCACACGCAAAGTTGATCCACAAGGCTCCTCCACTGAGTCTTGTGTCTATTAAATGATCAAAATAACAAACACCATCCATTTACTGTTTTTTTTTATGAATATGCAGAATAAATGCTGGTAATCAGAACGCCCTCAATACTAGGAGGAGGAGATGCAAATATAATCATTTAGCTAAAAAACAAAATTGTTTTGAGTCTATATTCAGCACATTTAGAAGGTATGTGCAAACTAGCAGTTACGCACAAATGGTTGTGAGAAAGCAGGAGATGGCGCTGCAATGACAGACAACGGAGAGAGAATTTTCTATCTGTGTGTGTATCAACATATTTGACATATATCAGACATTTTTTAATTTTTATTTTTTTACATGACGGATTCATTTTGTGTGACGCTAGAGTGAGAGTTAGAATTTAGGCAATACTACAGCTACATTAAACCATTTTGCATATTTTGCAAGGGGGTAGGGTAGAGTCAGACACTAGTAATTAGATTTTTTTTTTAAAAAACCTTATAATTGAAGTTTGACAGCAAATGTATGTTGTATTGACAGTTTCTATAACTAAGATATTTAGTCAAAAGTACAAGCAAAATATTCATTTAAATAGGGCAGTCTCCACCACTTTTGCACTTGTTATCGATTGATTATGCTTTCTTATTAAATCACCCGCAACATGTACACTAAAATACATACAATTTTATAGTTTGCACATGCTATTTAGCACTTTTTATCTGAGATTTTAGTAGATCAGGCCCATACTGTATATGCAAACAACCATTCACACTCACATTCATACCAATGGACAATTCAGGCATACAATTGTGTGTACGTGCACCTAATAGGTGAGCGCTGTAATAATCCCTAAATCACACCAATGAATGAGACTTTGGACATGACATTGATTATCCAAGCTTTGTGAGGGAAAATATGCCGTGCCGTCGTTCTTTAGCATGTCATGTTTCAAGTATAATCTGGATGAGCTATAGGATGAGCTCACCACCTGTCCATAGACGACATCGCTTTTATAGCACACTCATGCTTTAATACTAATATACACTTGCTTACTTGTTTATGTAACATGTCCACAGAGGTCTCACGTCATGGAGCCACAACTGTCCACCTTGCTTCTCTAATCATATGACATAACTTTCAAGCTCTTTGAAAGTCATAATTAATCACCCCTTGGTAGTCCACATATTAGCCGATCTCTACTCAATGTTCAAATATAATTTCTGCCAATAACTTGTACTTACTGTAAAGGTCCCATATTTAAATATTTTTTCTCAGGCAGAGGTGCCATTATAGTGTATTGGAAATGTATTGTCCAACATCTAGCCTTAATGTTGGAACCCGTTGTGTGTGTCTGTAGCTTGAAAGGGGACATATTATGCAAGACTGACTTTTCTTACCTACTGGTACATGTTTTTATGCAGTTGGAATCTGCATAAGTCCAAACCATGGAGTCATGAAGGAGATATTTATCAAACAATCTTGTCTTTTTTCATACCCAAGTGTGATGTCAGCAGATATCTCCAGATATGGTAAAAATGTGCACAAAGTGCTTTGCGCAAACCCGCCATTGTAGTCAATCAGCTCCTTATTTTTCTCTATCCTCTTATTGTGGGAAAGACTGGCTGGTACATCTGTAACGGAGGCCAGCCAGAGTGGCTTGGCCATGTGTACGTTGGTAAATCTCACTCCCCTTCAAAAATGCATTTAGCTCGGTCTCATGTCGGCAACTTGGGTTCTAGGAAAAAACACAATGCAGAGCCGCGACACTTGCACATCCTCCGCTGTTGCCTTTTCTAATAAAAAGTAGCGTATAGTTCTAATCTATACCTATCCGTAGACTTTAAATGGAAGCGCCAAAAGGTACAATATGGCTGGCGGGGAGAAGACGCAATCGAAGTGGAGGCACGTAAAAAAGACTGCCAACAAAACGGCGCATCCCGAAGAGACGGTCAGAAAGCGGTTTGAAGGTGGCCTGTAAAACATAATTTATGCAAAATTCTGACCAAATAACCATTAACACATGTTATGTAGACCACATGGATGTGTTTTACATGTATAAAAAAATTATAATATGACCTATTTAGTGCTAATGAGCTGCTTTAGTCATGCCTGTCTCCGACATAGTGTCTCCAAGAAGCGCTATTGTTTACTTTTTTTACATATACACTAACTCTGCACCTGTCCAACATAAAGAAAAACATGTCACATCCCACAACAACGTGGGACAGGAAGACATAAACATTAGCAACACAAGCTATGTAACACTTACACATTTTAACAGCCACAAGGGTAACATAGTCACTGAAGAAAAACAAACTGATTAAACGTACAGCTCCCACATCTGCATCTGACTAGCAGAGATGTATTTTAAGATGTGTACTGGAGCTAATCCTGCCTCTTTTTAAAAGTTCTGGGCATAAACACGGGGCAAACTCATCAAGCTAGGTGGGTCAGAGGATGATCATGTCCATGAAGATAGAGGTTTGTCCTTCATGACATAGTGAAAATCTACAACTTCAAAATTGAGCGCCTCTCTGTCAAAAGTGAAGCAAATAAATGAGGGAAATTATAGATTTGTCTAATGTTTGCCAAGAACAACGAATGCTGCTGATCTTGCGCAAAATTGTCAAAAAGATGGTCGAGCTATCTGAGATCAAATGTTACTATGCTGTGATGTCACAGACCTATACATTGCTATATTCTCCATGCGCGTAAATGGGAAAAGCTACGCAGCTGCACGGATTCTGGCCGTGCTGCATCATCCTCCTAGTCTCTATGTTCCTTCGTCCAAGATGCGCGCTTTGGGTAGAACAAACCTAAAAAGTGTGCTTGTGTACTTTTGCCTCGACTCGCATCTGAGGCTGCAATAAGTCCAGAGCCCCGGGAAGTAAAAACATTATTTTGCACTTAAAGTTTGGATTCAGTGTACACCACACATCATAGACGCTGAGCACCCACGTGAGATGGATGGCAACTTTCAATCTTTAAAATAATTTTTGAAAAATCAATCTTTTTCTTGTTAATTTTTGTGGTGAGTTTGGTGCGTTTTGCATAAAATAAAAGTTACAAATCATATAGTCTCTAATTAACAAAGTCTAACCAAGATTTCATTGTGCCCAATAATTATCTAATGATGTAATCATCTTGACTTTAACACACTGCACACAAGCAAATGAAGTGCATACTTATTCAACAGCCAAACACTAAGGGTGGCGGTATGAACAATGCCAACACAGTCATAAATATGTGCCATATAGTGAAACCACACTAAACAACAACGACAAACACATTTTGAAAGAATATTTGCACAGCAACACAACATAAACACAACAGAAAAAATTCCCAGAATTCCCTGCAGCACCAACTCTTCTGGGACGCTACAATATATAAACAAACGCCATTGGTGGATCTACACCTAATATCCACTATAATGATACCACGTACAATAGCGTATCTAGTCGATACTACTATGATAACATCAATTTTTTTTAACATCACAAAATCTTCTTTCGTTTTTTTTTTTAAATTTATATTATGTTTATAAACTCAGGAAATACTGTATGTCCCTGGACACATGAGGAATTTGAATAGGACCAATGTATGATCCTGTAACTATTTGGTATCGGATTGATACCCAAATTTGTGGTGTCATCCAAAACTAATGTAAAGTATCAAACAACAGAAGAATAAGTGATTATTACATTTTAACATAAGTGTAGATAGAACATGTTAAGAGAAAGTAAGCAGATATTAACAGTAAAAGAACAAGTAGATTAATAATTAATTTTCTACCACGTGTCCTTAATCATTTTGACAAAATAATAGAATGATAAATGACACAATATGTTACTGCATAAATCAGCAGACTAAATTAGGAGCCTTTGTTTGTTTACTTACTACTAAAAGACAAGTTGTCTTGTATGTTCATTATTTTATTTAAGGACAAAATTGCAATAAGAAACATATGTTTAATGTACCGTAAGATTTTTTTGTTAAAATAAAGCCAATAATGACATTTTTTGTGGTCCCCTTTATTTAGAAAAGTACCAAAAAGTACCAAAATACCTTTGGTACCGGTACCAAAATATTGGTATCGGGACAAGACTAATTCACACACACCGAGCACCCACTGGCAGAAATGTAGATCGGTACCTATGCCACACGTAATTAAAAGATAAAATAGACTTCAAGAAAGCTATGAAATGTATTCTGATGGATTGTAGACACCTGGAAACATCTGTTGAGTAGAGGATAAAAGGACCATATCACTCTGAATTAACAACCAAAATACTCATCATTTAAGGAGGGCGCAATGGCGTAACTTAAGAGGACATATGGCCATATTTGGACATTCAGTACATACAACGATTTTGGTTGGACCATGAAGCCATCTTTGAACTATGCGACTATTTAATAGAAAATATGTACTGTAGCGATAGACGCTATACAAAGGACAAGGAGGTGGTCATCAACAATCACGTTATTGAACAACATGATCAGCAAAAATGTAGCAATCATAATAATAGAAAAAAATAATCTATTTTAATCAATTAATTTAATAGTTTTATTAAAGTTTTTCAAATCCATCAAACTGTGAACTGTCACACTCCCCTCGCGTGCACACACACACACACACACAGCTGTCCAAACCCCCTCCTGGCATGGCTTCACAAAGAGTTATACCAGTGGTTCTTAACCTTGTTGGAGGTACCGAACCCCACCAGTTTCATATGCGCATTCACCGAACCCTTCTTTAGTGGAAAAATAAAATTTTCAAATTCAATACAAATGTATATGTTTTTTTTACTGGTGCAGAAAATGAACTATGCATGAACATCACCTTGTTCAAAGAACAAAACCAAGACAGAGCATGAACTCAGAACAAATTACACACCTGCAAATCAGTGTGACTTCTGCTGTTGCCTTTGAGAGACCAGTTTAGATATGCGAGGCTTCACCTTGGCAAGTGCCACTCTCATGTCATTTTCACAGCAATGTCTGTTCCTTTTCTTCGTTTTTATGTCCAGCATCCTCGAAAAGGATTGCTCGCAAAGACTGGGGGTATCCATAATTCGCCGATAGGGAGAAGTTTTTATTTACACGATGAGTCGGGTGTGTCTTGACCTCCACGGCAGAGGCTCCGTCGAACACCTGAGGCCGACTCACCGAACCCCTAGGGTTCGATCGAACCCAGGTTAAGAACCACTGAGTTATACTAAACAGAGCTCTTAACATCACACATAACATTAGGGTGACTACACTAAATAACAAGTGAAACAAAGTTTCACCAAAAAATGTACTATCCCCATCCAGCCAGGAAGAAGACGCTGTTGTAGCGTGCATACGCAAACTCTATAACCATGACAGCACACACATTTAAGACGACAAGATGGATATGGCCTTTTCAAATGCAAAGTGTTATCTTTTTCATGGATTTCGATGACATTCACAAATGTTAGGAAAACTCCATGTTCCATAATTTTCACACAGCCAAACATACAGGTGTTGAATAGGGCTCTAAATGACTAAGTGCAGTAAATAGGGCTCTAAATGACTAAGTGCAGTAATTTCAAGGTGTCGGGCCGCCATGTAGATGTGGCGCTCCTCCGTTGTACTGGCCTGGGCGACTTCCCATAATCCTCCCCACCCCCTGTACCTTATTTCGGACTGTAATGTAATGTATGCAATCCCATAATGCATGTGACACATACAGCGTTATGCAACACACAATCAGCATAATCTCCGCCAGGGGCGAATCCCGCATGATAGAGAAGCCATGGATACATTCCAGATGTTCATAGAACACTAGCAGCGTGCCTCGCCCTGATTTGCTGTCATTCTGTATCTGTGTGTGTTGTATGTATGTATGAGCACGCCTCTGTTTGCTTATTTGTGCATGCATGTGTGTTGGTGTGTGTGCATGCGAGAAGCTTCAGGCAACATGGTGTTCACAATGCACAAACCCTGAAGTAGGCAAAGAAGCATCCACGTGCATTGCAACACACTGTCTTGTGCGTTTGACACTAACACATCTGCTCACTGAACACCACAACAAAGCAGGCCTATTGACACTAACGCTAACATCACAGCCACAAAGCCTATACAAAACACAAAAGCAAACACAGCTTTGAGGTGAGAGGCACTCACTTTAGATAACAGCACTCAGATAAAAAAGAGGATTTAGCCGAGCTTACTTTTTCGGTGTAACATCAAGAAACCTTTCTGTAGGCAGGTGACAGGAAACAACAATGTGACGCAACTGCATCGGACACATTACACAAGAAGAAAGTGTAGGCTTGCTAAGATGCCATGAAGCACAACTTTCCAAAGTGGCTCCTGCTCATAGTTTTTATGAGGAAACAGAAGTGAAACACTTTGGAGCAACCAGAGTTTGTTTATTGCGAAGTCCAAATCAGGCACTTTAAAGCAGACGAATAAGCCACAAACTCTTGCAACATCAAGAATAAGGGTGTGTCGAAACTACAGACAGCGATTTACCACTTTTTAATGTCCAACAATGATACGGCAATGTTGTATCAACCAATACCGGTACCAATCTGTACCAATATCAACCTTTTTCGTAATAGTAGATTTGTATGTATGTGCTTTGCTTAAAGGGGCTGTATGCAACATTTACACAGATGGCTAGAGGGCGCTACCTTTCAAATGTATTTTAAGCGTTACATCCTGCCCTCTTACGGCTTCTAAGACATGCATTATGCTTTGGGTGTTGTTAGCTAATGAGCTAATGATAGTGATTTGGATAATAAGTGTTAGCTATCATTGAATGTATACTATATAAAACCAAGAACATGAGTTGACTGCAAATTGTTTGTTGCTTCCCTTAAACTGCTTTTTATGTGCGCACGCACTCCCAGCGCGTATGTGTTGACGAGACAAGGTGAGTGACTGTCGTAAACGCCAACAAATTTTTTTGGCCAGCTAAATTTTGGATTACACAAATTTAGTAATTGTGAAAAATATAGACAGAACAAATGTGTTCTGTTAAACCACTGATGATAACATACGCTAGCTGGTGTTCTTTGTAATAAACCCCTCAATTCCCCCCCCCCCAAAACGGATTAACTGGCTGGAATAAAGACAATATAACATACATCCATAAACGTGGATGCATATGCAAAAGTGCAATATATTTATCTGTACAGTAATCTATTTATTTATATCTGCACCTTATTGCTCTTTTATCCTGCACTACAACAAGCTAATGCAACAAAATGTTGTTCTTATCTGTACTGTAAAGTTCGAAT
Organism: Entelurus aequoreus; assembly: GCF_033978785.1. Taxonomy (NCBI): domain Eukaryota; kingdom Metazoa; phylum Chordata; class Actinopteri; order Syngnathiformes; family Syngnathidae; genus Entelurus; species Entelurus aequoreus. The sequence goes on along the minus strand of NC_084742.1, from coordinate 28,494,596 downwards.
TTGAATGACAATAAAAGGAGTTAAGTCTAAAATGAATGAAAATTGCTTTAACATAGTAATGGCTAACTAATTACTTTATAGGAATAAACATCCCATCACGTTACTACTTACAACAAAAACAATCTGAGTACTCTCAACACTGGTTGTCAAGCCATCAAACACTTAGGCAACCTTAAGTACTTTGCACATTTCTTTAAGATACCAGAATATACTGTACACCACCATTCAGACTAAAAATACGGCAGTATCAGTTTTTGGTCCATGTCACCCAGCCCAAGGTGCAACTCTACTAATATTATACTTTGACTAGATTTTCTTGTGCCGTTCCAAAAATGTGTCTTACTTAATTTTTCTGATTGGCTGAAAAGGCTTTTCAGGTTAATTTTTACCTTTGCCTTGGCATTTTCTTGACATATTTTTAATGGCATTTGGGAAGATATAAGGAACGTTTCTAAACATTACTAGTAGCCTAAATGGAGACGTTCCAAGAAATAACTCAGCACAGTGTCTGTATCTCAGGGAGACACACAAAAAGAACTGTACCCCGCAAACGTGTTCCAAGCGGAGACCATTATGTCCCCACAGGGAGACTCAGTGGCTGGATTTTCTAAAACACTGAATGTCTTGGCAAGGTGACAAAACGCGACAAAGACGAGCCCCGAAAGGACGACTGGGCAAAGAGAAACATTATTAAAATGTCAACGCAGCTGTGGCGCTTAAAAATGAAAAAGAACCGAAGAAGGAAAAATCAAGACGTAGAGGATGGCCAGAACATGACAACAAGCGAGATTATGGGCATTCATCATCCAATCCTGCCTCACTTTCCTCCTCCATTGTTTTCCTGTCTATCAGTCCTTCCAGCATTCATCAGCACTACACGCATGCACACACGCACACACACACACACACACACGCACACGCACACATACTGCGGCCATGCATACACGGCGAGTGTTTATCAGATTATGTAAACCAGGTTTGGCTTTATGCTGCAGTGACAGATTACACACAAATGAATAATGGAGGATATGAGGAAGGGCACAGAGGAGGAACACCGACGATGATGAGGAGGAAGGGTGCGCGAGGTGAAGATGCCATGGTTACAGACAGGGGGAAATTTGGGAATGCGAGGAGGGGATGTTGGGGGGTTAACAAGAGGACGATTGTGTGCAACTTGCAGTGAATGAATGAATGTTCCCATTAAATTGTGATGAGAGTCCACGCATTCAAATAAGTATTTTTACACTGGTATCAGCAGATTTGAAGTTAGAGCAAATTTAATCCCAGATAAGATTAAAACCATCCTGAAGGAAGGCTGGATTTGGAAGAAACCTGACCTAATTTGAGCTGTTTAGTGGCACGATGGTAAAGCTCTTTAATTCCACAGGTAGCAGATGTTTCATTTGTGGTTTGGAGCTTCTAGCTGGAAAATGACAGAGTGAAAGCCGCACAAGCTGGGTGGAGAGGCCAAATGACAGGGTGGCGAGGGCGGACAAGGACGAGGAGAGAAGCGGAAAGGAGAAAAGCCACTTGGAAGTCAGCGTGCAGCCGAGCAACAAGTGCTCCATCTGTCCGCCACTCATCGCTATCTCCTCCGGTCGAATCATTAAAAAAAGAACACACAAAAGGACTCTCCACATTTCGCAGTGATGAGTGCTCACTTCAGGAGCCTATTTTTCCTCCTCCATCTTTTATATGTTGTCATCGCTTTTCCACCACTTAGCGCGTTAAGCCGTCACTGAAATGCAATACAGGGCAACAGCGACATTTTGAGTGAGCACATACTGTACCTCCACAGTAAATTGCTGTAAAGATATTTCAGTCAATTCCAGTAAATGTTACTGTAAAAGTGCAATTATTAGCCAGTAATTTGCTGGGAATTTACTTTTTTTTAATAGCACAGTGTTGTGTCCATAGACATGATAGTTTGATACAATTTGGAAGCCTTGTGTTTTACACATATAATGGCCTCTTCTAATACAAGAGCTACATGAAAGAGTCCACCTTTACAGCTCCAACAATGCTCAGTTGTGATGTTGTTGTATTAGCAGGCTGCAATGCTAGCACTGCTGCCTACCTGGGTCAGCATGAGGAGTGAAGGCTGCATTGAGTGCCGCAGGCTCCTAGTGACTTAGTCGTTCATCACTATGGCTGCGCTTCTGCATCAGCACCAGACGAGATGGACCGAGTGTGAGCTGCAAATAATGAAGCCAATGGCCCGTGCCTGCAAAGTGCACCATTTGGCAATAAAAGGTATCACTTTGGAAGTGACTGGAAATACTTTTCTGTAGTCATATGTGTCTTTATACGCTACAATAATTCTGTACGTAATATTCCGCAGTCAATTAAGAGACTAAATGAGATTTGGATGACATTTTGGGAAATGATGGCTTTTAAAATTAATTTAAGGCCGACACAGTAAGCAGGAGGGATGGTAGACCCCAGCCTCAGCAGCCATTTAAACAAATCGGTGTCCTAACATAGGGATGAAATACAGCCTTTTACTTTATTTTCCCAGAAACCCTCCTTTAATCAACACAGTCGAGATTAATAAGGTAATAAAACAATAATAAATGGTTCCCCGGACAGAAAAAAACCAGTACATCCCACAATGATACAACATCAAATAATCTAACATGTTCTGTGCATGTTTACTACATAGCGCGTCTATTGTTATGTGTTGACTCATTAACTGCAGGGCTACTCAACTACAGAATGAAGAGGGCCACAGTTTCAAGAGCCAAAGGTCTCAGGGGCCAAACATCGAAATGTGAATGTTTTGTCATTAAATGCCTCCGCAGGTTATATTTCTTTGAGACTGTGTTTACTTAATTGCAAAGTAAACACATCGGCTTCCACACTGCACTGTCAATAAATTCATTATAATGCCCTTGCTACTCGTTTCCAGTGTGTGCAGCTAGTTAAAAGCAAGAAGAAACAGAAGCTCCAGAAGTTTTGTTGAGGATTGATGTTCCTTTTTTTGAATTATTTCCCTTCCTTAGTTTTATTTTCCATCCATTTCTTACCGCTTGTCCCGTTTCCGGGTCGCGGGGGGTGCTGGAGCCTATCTCAGCTTTTTATTATTTATTATTAGTTTTATAGAAATTACACAACATTCATCCACCAAACATTGCACACATTTTATGTGACTTTTCACAATTAAACGTAAGGTATAGTGTTGTCGCCCTCTACTGGTCAAATTTAGCGCTACAAGATTTCATTGGCAACACGACCACGAATGCAAAAGACATCACAATGTCAGCAATTTCAATACAAAACAAACTAAATATTTTTATAAACAATATCTACTTACAAATGTTTGACCAAGTTTGGTGATGAAGCTTACACGCTGGAATTTCTTCCATTGTTGCTGCTTTCCTGGAACAATGCGTCCGTCGCTTAAAAGGTCCGCCAGAAAACAATGACTCGAGCACTCGCTCGGGGCAGAACATTCATACTTTGTTGTCTAGTAGTTGTTAAAAGTCAGAATTTTGCAATTAATTTTTATTTATTTTTTCGTCAGGATTGAATGAGTATTCTTCTTCTACTCCCCCAGTGCTGCTTCATTGTGACATATATGCCTCGCTGCGGCCCCCTGCCAGTTGGCGGGAGTACTGCATACATGATCAACCCTGGTTTCAATAGTTTCATTAAGTCTATTTGGGTGATGTCAAATAATAAGCTTTGGCGGGCTGGATGTGGTCCGCCAGTTGAATAAGCTTGCTTTACTACCACTTATTGACATGTCAAGCACAGTGCACAGTCCATGTCGTTGTGGCTTGTGCAGCCCTTTGAGACACTCGTGACTTAGGGCTATATAAGTAAACATTGATCGATTGATGTACAGTATGCCATGTTTCAGATTGAGTTGCAACAAGCCAGCCATTTTTCTGCAAAGGTAAATTGACCATGTTTGTGGAGTGTGGAGCTAGCAAGTCTGCCATCTTTGTGGAAAATCTGTTGCAAGAAGTCGGCCATCTTAAAGGGGGATTGCACTTTTTTTTGGAATTGTGCCTACTTAATCATTATGGGAGACATGACAATGGATTTTTTTAATGCATTCTAAATATTAAATGCGATCAAAAATCAGCTTACAATGAAGCCTATGGGAGCGGCTCAATTCTGCTTATAAAGCCCCTAAAAAATATCCAAACACTTCCATTAGGGTTTTATATACATGATGTAAGTATATATGTAATGTTGTAATGGGCACATTTATGATAACATTTAATATTTACATATTTTGATCATTTTAAGCATAGGCGGCACATTTATTTAAAAAACGCATCATATAATGTTTTCTTCATCACTGATTACTTGTCCCTGCAGACTTCATGAGGAAGTGATTTATGTGTTAGTGTTACTTTTTTTTTAAACTCTCAAATATCTGGTGTATGCAGTTGAGAAATGTTTCATGAGAGCAGGGTGCGTGAGTGTGTGCCATTAAAAGGCAGTACCTGTTGCCACGTGACATGTGACGTCAGCGAGAGCGGACTCATTAGCTGTATTACCTGATTGATTGATTGATTGAGACTTTTATTAGTAGGTTGCACAGTGAAGTACATATTCCGTACAATTGACCACTAAATGGTAACACCCGAATAAGTTTTTCAACTTGTTTAAGTCGGGGTCCACTTAAATTGATTAATGATATAGATATATACTATCATATATACTATCAGCATAATACAGTCATCACACAAGATAATCACATTGAATTATTTACATTATCTACAATCAGGGGTGTGGAGGCGGGGGGGGGGGGTAGGATATGGACATCAAGTAGTGGACAGAGAGAGAGAGAGAGAGAGAGAGAGAGAGAGAGAGAGAGAGAGAGAGAGAGAGAGAGAGAGAGAGAGATCAGAAGGCATAAGAAAAAGTATCTGCATTTGATTGTTTACATTTGATTATTAGCAATCCGGGGAGGGTGTTAGTTTAGGGTTGTAGCTGCCTGGAGGTGAACTTTTATTGCGGTTTTGAAGGAGGATAGAGATGCCCTTTCTTTTATACCTGTTGGGAGCGCATTCCACATTGATGTGGCATAGAAAGAGAATGAGTTAAGACCTTTGTTAGTTCGGAATCTGGGTTTAACGTGGTTAGTGGAGCACCCCCTGGTGTTGTGGTTATGGCGGTCATTTACGTTAAGGAAGTAGTTTGACATGTACTACGGTATCAGGGAGGTGTAGCGGATTTTATAGACTAGGCTCAGTGCAAGTTGTTTAACTCTGTCCTCCACCTTGAGCCAGCCCACTTTAGAGAAGTGGGTAGGAGTGAGGTGGGATCTGGGGTGGAGGTCTAGAAGTAACCTGACTAGCTTGTTCTGAGATGTTTGGAGTTTAGATTTGAGGGTTTTGGAGGTGCTGGGGTACCAGGAGGTGCATGCGTAATCGAAAAAGGGTTGAACGAGAGTTCCCGCCAGAATCCTCATGGTGCTTTTGTTGACCAGAGAGGAGATTCTGTAGAGAAATCTCATTTATTGGTTAACCTTTCTGATTACCTTGGTTGCCATTTTATCACAGGAAAGGTTAGCCTCTAGAATGGAACCTAGGTAGGTGACCTCATCTTTCCTGGTGATAACAATGTCCCCACTTTTATGGTGAAGTCATTGACTTTCTTAAGGTTGATGTGGGACCCAAACAGGATGGATTCTGTTTTACCCAAGTGTATGGATAGCTTGTTTTCAGCGAACCAGGTGTAAGTTCTACAGAGCTCCGCACTGAGGATTTTCTCCACCTGTGACTTGTCCTTGCCGGATACCAGCAGGGCCGAGTCATCCGCAAACAAAAACAATTCACAGTCGCATGCCGATGACATGTCGTTTATGTATATTAGGAACAGTAAAGGTCCCAATATACTGCCTTGGGGGACTCCACAGCTCACCGAGATGGGGGGGGGGGGACACGGTGCCGTTCACCTCTACCACCTGCTCCCCTCCCTCCAAGTAAGATTGCATCCAGCTCCATGAGGTTTTGTTAAATCCGATTGCTCTGAGCTTATCCAACAGTATAGCGTGGTTAACGGTGTCAGAGGCCTTCTGAAGGTCCAGCATGACCATGTCGCAGTATTTGCCCGCGTCCACCTCATGTTTGATGTGGTCGGTCAGATAGAGAAGGCATGTGTCAGTGGAGTGGTTAGTTCTGAAGCCGTATTGGAATTTGTACATAGGTTTATTAGTGGCAAGGTAACTATCGACCTGTTCATAAACTATTTTCTCCATTACTTTCGAAATGGAACTGAGAATAGAAACAGGTCGGTAGTTGCCAGGTTCCAATTTGCTTCCTTTTTTAAAGAGGGGAGTTACTCTTGCTATCTTAAAATCTTTTGGTACTTGGCCTTGTGTAATTGATAGGTTTATTATGTGCGTGATGATCGGGGCAATGATGGAGGCAGAGTCCCTGAGGAATCTGGAGGGAATATTATCAAGGCCGGTGGCCTTGTTAGGGTGGAGCGCGCTCAATTTTTTAAACACCTCATCAGCTGTGACCATTTCTAATTTGAAATCATCGTTGGATACTCCTAGCTTTCTGTAGAAGGCTTTAATGTGTTCTACACCAAAGCGACCAGAGTGGTGGGACAGCTTGTTGACAAGAGTTGCGGCTATGCTGGTGAAAAAGATGTTAAGTCTGCTAGCTACCTCCATTTTGTCTGTAATGAGGGAGTCACCCTCCTTGATGCTGATGTTGGTGAGTCTTGTTTTAAGTTTCTGGCTGCAACCAGGAAGCTGGTTGTTGAGGATTTTCCAGAGCTCACATGGCTTATTTGTGTTTTCCTCTATTTTGTCGTTAATGTAATTTTTTTTTAAGGATTTAGTCAGGTTGGTTGACTTATTTCTTAATTTTTTGCATTGCTTTTTGAGAGTTGAAAGGAGTAATTTGAGGTTGATATTATTGGGTTGTTTATCTACTTCTGTTTTACATCTTTGGTATTCAGAGTATTTTCTGTCTCTGTCTTTTATGGCAGCTAATAGGTCCGGATTCATCCATGGTTCCGAGCGGGCTTTGATCCTGACTGTTTTCACGGGAGCCATGTCATTTAGTATCTTTAGGAACGCCGTTTTGAAGCGATCCCAAGCAACATCGACCATGTTGCTCGCGAGCACAGGGGACCAGTCCCACTTATCTAATTTTAAATTGAAATTGTCATTGGAGTATTTTTTGAGGGATCTAGATTGGGCTGTTATGTGGCCATTGGCTTTAGGTTTAGCTATTTTGCGGGTGCAGAAGGTTAGATAGTGGTCGCTAAGACCACAGATCATGACCCCACTATTTTTTATTTTAGGCCGGTCTGAAGTGAGAATGAGATCTATGGTTGATTGGGTGGAATCACACACCCTTGTAGGTAGCGCTATTAGCTGGGAAAGACCGTGCAGATTACAAAACTTGCTGAAGGATCTGAAGACAGGCGCATCTTTGCGTTGAATATCTGTGTTCAGATCTCCAGTTATAATTTTCTCCATGTTGTCTGTCCCTGCCAAGCATTCTTCCAAAGCCCCATAGAAATCACTCTGATTAGGGGGTCTATAAACAGTCCCTATTAGTACCGGCTTAGCGTTTTTAAATTTGATTTCCGCCCACACAGATTCCAGGTCATTGTGGTTAAGATCAGTGCGAGTTATGTATTTAATATCCTGGTGAATATACATACAAACACCCCCACCGTGTTTATTCCTATCCTTTCTGATAACCGAAACGTTTTCTATTTCTATCTCTGAGTCAGAAATACTTTGATCAAATTTGGTTTCAGAGAAACACAAGATTTTTACCTTCGTGTTGAGGAACATTTCTCTGATTTGGTCAAGTTTGGCTCCAGAGAGGCTGTTCACATTAATATCGATCGTCCTCCAGGTGAAGGGGGAGGGAGGGGGAGGGGCGGAGTTGCAGAGGGGGATAGGGGGAGGCCAGGTAGGGTTGCTGGGGGTGGATTTCCTTTTGGCGGGCTTTTTTGAAGACAAAGAGAAAGAGAACAGCGAAAATGTTTGTGTAAAGGCTAGCAGTAGCATTGCTAGTCTTCGCCAGTCGGGACAACATTAACCGTGTTGTTGCAGGTCCAGGGTTGAGTTCAGTGTCTCCTGATAGTAGAAGTAATAGTAGTATTATTGACTTTCTGTCTATCCTTCCAGTCAGGGGAATGTTCCCTTTGCCTCGATGGGCAGTCAAGCACGATGCTAACACGTTAGCTCCAAAGCCAAGGTGCTTCGCTGATGTATTGTCGTGGAGATAAAATACCTCAGCATTGGTAGTCTGCGGGGAGTGACTGACTGGAAGCAGATTACCGACGGCAGCTCCTGTTGAATGTGTTTCCTGAAGGCTAATTTAACCCGTGTCAATGGCTGTGTCTCTTCTTGTCCACAAACAGGGTATTGTAGGATTATTATTGTTGATGATTATCACTTCATTGAATTGTTGTTCATTGTTCCCAGCTAATAGGAGTAATAATGTGTGTGTGTGTGTCCTGTGGCTGTTGCTTACACTAACAAAGGCTATGTTCACACTGCAGGGTCTGATGTCCAAATCGGATTTTTTTGTCAAATCGGATATTTTTAGTGGCCGTTCACACTACAAAACAAAATGCGATTTCTGATGTGAATCGTCTCGTCGTGACGTCGCACGGACTGCAGTGTTTACGGAAGTAAAATGGCTTCAGCTGTAGTAGGTCTCAGTACTGGCACATTTGTGGCGATTTCAAGGATTTTGTGCAATCAAAGTCAACATTTTGACGTTTGCACAGTGCCTGTGTTTTTAAAAGGTGTAAATCTTTATTGTTTTACAGTTTTTTTTATGCATTTTAAAATGCAAGTCTTAACGTATTACTTTTCTGAAACTGTTCTGTGACATGTGCTGTTGACCTCTTGGCCAGGTCACCCTTGTGAAAGAGATCTTGATCTCAATGGGTTTCTTATCTGGTTAAATAAAGGTTGTGTTTTCTGAACCGGATTATTGCGCATAGAAGAGTAAGAAGAAAGAGGACAAGTATTTTGGCTCTCACGGTTTAACAGGATATTTTGCTCTGATGTCTGCTTGAAGAGCGTGTCTGTGGCCGGGCAGTCTGAGAAAGGAGTGGTGGAAGTTTCAAGTGAGTTCCTAAGATATTTTATTTTCACTTGTTTTCTGCTCCGTTGTCACCCATTTATTTTGTAACCGTCTATTTTAGTGAATAATTATGACGCTTATCACTGTTTGATGACGTTCTGGTCGGATGAATGCGACCGCAGCGAGGGAGCATTTACTTTGAGGATGCATCACATATATACTCGATTTATAGCCACATACGAAAGAGGCTTGGTCGGATATGAAAAATTCGGAATTGTACTGTTCACACTGACATGAGAAAATCAGATACAGGTCGCGTATGGGGAAAAAAATCACTTGCAGTGTGAACAAGGCCAAAGAGCTACTTTATGAAGTAAAGTTGCGGAGATTCTGAAGCTGTCTTGGTGACATCAACACAACCACCACCTCAAAATGTGCATGCCACATTACATCAAACGTATCGGTAAGGGCGTCGTATTGCAAACATTTTTTTTTTTTTTAGATTACTCATTACTAGAACAGTGACATTACGTTATGTATGCATTATTCCTAAGACCGCCTATGACTCAACATCAGCTGTAATGCTGCTGCTTTTCCACCGCTACTTTATGGACTGAGGGTCACACAGGACGCATGTTAATGTGGTAATAAAAAAAATAGTGCCACTATTGGAAATGTTTGTTACCTCGTTATTATTTGTATATATATATATATATACCGTATTTTGGCAGGTGCGACTTATACTCCGGTGCGATTTATACTCCGAAAAATACGGTATATATATATATATTTTTTTTTTATTTTTTTTAATTATTATTATGCCATAGCACTTTAATCACAATGATTTTATTGGTTTATTAGGTATTATATTTTATTGTTCTACAGTGTGCCTGAATACTGGTGATCGTTTGTGGATTTTTAAAATGTTTTTATGTTTTATATGATTTGTGTTTGCTTGCTTCATTCTGTCTTGATGCTGGATTACAAATGTCTGCACAACTACTTTACCTCCGGGTACCATTAAAGAAACCTTGAACCTTTAACCTTGATTATCGCGTTAACTTTGACAGCCCTAGGTACATGTCATGTATCTTAATGATGTGTGCTGCTACAAAA
>NC_084742.1:28469451-28479451 GCF_033978785.1 Entelurus aequoreus | reverse complement strand
AAATTGTATGAAAATGAGGAACATAAAAATGTTACTTAAAATAATGAATGTTTTATTCTGGCAACACTTGATGTAAAATGTAAAAAAAAAAAAGGTGTGTCGCCTCCAACAAGTTGTGGTGTAAAAAGATGAATGAGGGACCAAGTGGGGATGAAAGAGAAGCATGGGAGCAGAGAAGATGATGAAGAAAATAAATTGTAGAACTGGGGGAGGTATTAGGGATGTTAGGAGGAGTCAAGGAGAGGAAGGAGCAGAAAATGGAGTGTCAATAATGTGCAATAGGAGAACACTTGTTTGACATCCGTCTTTGTTGTGTCTTGCAGGCACGCACACACACAATCGACACCTATACTCACACATCTATACATACACACTCACACACTCACTCACTCACTCACTCACTCACTCACTCACTCACTCACTCACTCACTCACTCACTCACTCACTCACTCACTCACTCACTCACTCTACGCCCACACACATCTTTCTATTGTAGCTGCTGTGGAGGGGAATGAGTATACAGGTACATGGATGGAAAGAGAAGATACAACAGTATGTGCATTAAAATGCAAGTGACTAGCACGCCATTTATTCTCTTTTCTCTTACGCACAGCGATGCTGTAGTTTCTGGTGTTTTGTCATTCATCAAAAGAGCTTGATATTATTGAGCATATTTACATGGAAAACAAGAGCACTCGTTGATATAAAAAAAACTGTACCCTGTACACAAACTAGACAGGAAACATTCAGTAGTTTCCTCATGCCCGAATGTCAAAACTCACCATTGTGTTTAAAGAAACAAAAGGGCACAAATATTCTTTCATTTTTGTCATGTTTAGATTATGAATTTTTGAGTAAATCTAGGGACGTCCATTCCAACCATAAACACATGTATTTAGACTCAATTAGACGTGAAATCCACCCAGATTGACTCTGCTTTCGCAAAGGCTTGCAAAAACAAAGGTGTGCTAATAAATGGATTCTGCTCGCTGTCTCCATTAAAGGTCAGTGAATATTTTTAGGCGATAATGATACCGTACCACCCGCTGTCTTCTTCTGCTGCGACGTCCTCCTTGCAGCCGCGTAACATCAAAGGACCCCTTCCCCCCTCCCGCCTCATCATCCTCGCTGGTAACAATTCCTTAGAAGCGATAATGCTCTATGCGGAGTTTCCTAGTAATTGAAAGATGAGTATTTGTGCTCATTAGTGGAGAAATTTACAGTATGTATTCCATGGTGTTCTGCTTAATGGTGGCCATGTTTTTAAATCAATCTACCACCACTACGAACAACTATGATAAACATACTGTACTAGAACATACTAGAAACTGAATATCAGGCACGTGTGTGCGTACAATTGTATTTTGGAGAGCGTTTGATTGGATTATGGTCTACACAGTAGCCGCCCGTCATTTGTGGTCTCCTGATTATTTGCGAGCGTCGTTTGTAGCGTGATACCAACTTGTAAGTACTGTAAAGCCACGCTGATTACATAATCAGTCAACTAAATAATGGAGAGCGATGTCAGCCAATGAGGCTTCCATGAGGCTTGGAGGTGGTTTCGGGGGAGAGGGGGAGTTGAAATGTACTTCCATGCTTTCCTTAAGTCTTACAAACGGAGTGGGAATGCTGCCACATTCCCAAAATGATTGCCTCTCAATCACTTGAGGCCATTTGGCTGCTAACAGCCACACAATTGAATCAAAGCATCTGTCGTTGTGGCGATCTGGCTGTCAGCCACACACCACACCCAAATCATTGATGATTGACCGACTCAGGCATGCCCCATTCAAAATGATGTGCTGCATCCATCCATATAACCATCCATCCATCCTGTGAGCTCATTGATCGCCGCTGAAATGAAGCTGCCGATACATCACAAGGGGAGAAACCAATCAGATACCCACACACTTAGAATTATGGATGTTGTCAGGTAATAACACTGTAGCGGTTTCGTCTTACATGCTGCCATTGTCAGCACAAATGGAACGACACACATGCACGATGTGTGTGTGTGTGTGTCTGTCTGTCTGTCTGTCTCATACATACATTCACACAGGTCCAACATAACCACGGGTGTTACAAGGAACATGGCGCCAAAGTGCAATTCATCATTTCTGTCTGCTGGCTTTCTTCTCGCCTGGAGCACTACTAACCTTTCACTATGATTCATATCACACACACGCACACACAGTAGACAAAGACACCTGTAAGCGAGACATCCCGTGCATGCGTACGTCGCGTCGCCATGTCCCGATTATGATGGCCCATAAAAATAAGCCTCTGCTGCTGACGCTGCAAAAGGTGCGTTGAGGTGTTGATGGGGATATAAAATGTTTAGTTTAATAATGGAATGAGCCGTAAGAAACACATTGAAACGTTCTGCAGAGTCTTGCAATTTCAGGTTTTCTTGATTGACTACTGTATTTCATTCTCTATGTGTGTGTGTTATGCTGACTTGCTAATGCACTCATCAAATGTCAACATCATGATGGTTTTACAGTGGCTGAACATAATCCTTTACGGCAGTGGTCTTCAACGTTTTCCAGGCTAAGGACCAACGTTCCCTCTAAGGTGCGCGCCTGCGCAATTGCGCACTGCTCACGCGTCCTCTGCACGCAGCAAATTAATGCCGCGCAGAAAATCAAAAATCCCATGTGATCTTTAAACAAAATAAACACATTAAAATTTATTCTGTATGATTTTGCAATGCAACTCTGTGAGTGACAGGTGACAACAAGAGTGGCCCCTATGAATAAAACAATCTTTGTCAACAGAGTTCAATTATAGTCTGTCGAGACACTTTACGGACAGGAATTCCATCAATCACTTTATTGAGCAAAACTGTTTGTAACCACACCAAAAACATGAGTAAAAAAAAACTTTTATCTATAAAAACTGGTAATTTTCTGCCATACAAACCAGGCTTAAACCAACGTTGTCATCCGTCGTTTCAACAGAAGCCGCTCGCTCTGTCTCACCTGCACCAACACACGCACTCATGGCACTTAGCCAGTGCTGCGTTTATGGCCACACAAAAAGTCGGACAACCCCAACGCCACACAATGTGTAAATGCTAGGATGTAACACTCTGACTCCTCAATCAGATGTGTGCTTATTTTACTGCCATTTATTAAGAATGTTAATCTAAGGATATTATTCATTAAATATTGTCACTAGATTTCATAAATGCTAATAAAAAGAAGTATTTTACGGACAGAAAGTTACAGGAACTAAATGTAATCTCTGAAAGGGGTAACATTTCTTTTAAAGGCAGGACCCGCAGCCAGACATACAATATAGCACATAGGTCATGAAAAACATGTTTTTTGTTATTGTCATTGTAAGAGGGCAAAATCTCTTCCATCCATCCATCCATCCATTTTCTACCGCTTGTCCCGTTCAGGGTCGCGGGGGTGCTGGAGCCTATCTCAGCTGCATTCGTGCGGAAGGCGGGGTACACCCTGGACAAGTCACCATCTTATAACAGGGCCAACACAGATAGACAGACCACACTCACATTCACACACTAGGGACCATTTAGTGTTGCCAATCAACTTATCCCCAGGTGCATGTCTTTGGAGGTGGGAGGAAGCCGGAGTACCTGGAGGGAACCCACGCAGTCACCGGGAGAACATGCAAATTCCACAGAGAAAGATCCCGAGCGCAGGATCGAACCCAGGACCTTCGTATTGTGAGGCAGACGCACTAACCCCTCCGGCAAAATCACTTATATCAGAAAATTATTTTAATAAAACATTTAAATGGTTATGATGTCAGGTTTGGGACAGGTGTGACGCTGGTGTGGCCACAGTGTGCACGTCTGATGTTGCTCACATGTGCTCCACTGAATGCTCAGGGAGTTTGTGCGTTTGCTCACACACATGAAAAATTAGAGGGAACATTGCTAAGGACCCGCTACTTATCTATCTTGTTTAAATGGTATTTTAAATTAAACTGGTCCTAAAGGAATTTAGTTAACCTGTGGTTGCTGAGATAATGGGTGCGTTTATTTCTTTTCGACTTGTGTTTTTGTTGTGTTACAAAACCACCCATTTTTCGAATCCAAACACTTAAATATGAACTGGCGGCTCACTGAGAATGGGCTCTCGGCCAATCACAGGAACCTGGAAGAGCCTTGTGATTGGCAGAGGAGCAATAGGGGTGAGTCCTCCTCATTAGACGGACAAGTGAATAAACCAGTGCCCTGCTAGAAAGACCACCTGTGTGTCGCTGAATGTGCGCATTGCTGACTGAAAGATATCTTCTACCTCCATTAATCTGTTCACCACTTTGAGTTGGATACATGTTCAGGTGTATTTGTTCAGTGTCAAACTATGGCATCACAAAATCTTGATTATTACAGGCACTGCCCTAAGTAACATTTTTAACATGCTTAACTGCTATACAAGTGTAAAAATTAATATAAACAACAAGACGCCAACACTGACAATGCCCTTGTTGGGGCTGCCTCGTCTTTTGTAATGAAAAGAGCAAAAATAAAAAGCAAATCCTTTAATGCTCACTGGGCTGAGATCTAGCATGACATCACATGCAAGGTTTGTGCGACTCGTGAAGTAAATCACACACAAACCGCTTTACAAACAAACCTTTTGGACTATTAGGCTTGTGGTCCTAAAAAACAGTTGAATGTGTGTTCGTGTATAAAAACAACTCCTGCAAGAGAGGAAGAAACAGGCTTACTGGGAGGAAGAAGTCTCAATAATGAGACCACTAAACTGCTTGGTAATTACTGCCCGTTTAATAGTAGAAGATCCTTTCACATGTTCAACTTTATCCCTGATGATGCTTGCGGCGTTTGAGTGGCTTGGATCAGGCGTGCAGCCAGTGTTGGTCTGCGTTTATCCACTTTCAGGGCGTTTTTACCAGTGGTGATTGCTTTAAGACTGCAAGGGAAGCTCAGCTTCCCCTAAAATGTTCAAAATAGAATTGGTTAAATATGCACTTTTGTTTACATTTCATCAACTCAATATGCGCTCAACTTTTGTTCAACATCACCTACTTTGTTTTCATTTATTGTGGTAGCATCACAGTAGCATCGAAGACTTCTATGGAAATACAAGAACCGAGACTCAGATTTCCCTCGCCCGGACGCGGGTCACCGGGGCCCCCCTCTGGAGCCAGGCCCGGAGTTGGGGCACGACGGCGAGCGCCTGATGGCCGGCCCTGTCCCCATGGGGCCCGGCCGGGCACAGCCCGAAGAGGCAACGTGGGTCCCCCCTCCAATGGGCTCACCACCCATAGCAGGGGCCATAGAGGTTGGGTGCAATGTGAGCTGGGCGGCAGCCGAAGGCAGGGCACTTGGCGGTCCGATCCTCGGCTACAGAAGCTAGCTCTTGGGACGTGGAACGTCACCTCGCTGGGGGGTAAGGAGCCTGAGCTAGTGCGCGAGGTGGAGAAGTTCCGGCTAGACATAGTCGGACTCACTTCGACGCACAGCAAGGGCTCTGGAACCAGTTCTCTCGAGAGGGGATGGACTCTCTTCCACTCTGGCGTTGCCGGCAGTGAGAGGCGACGGGCTGGGGTGGCAATTCTTGTTGCCCCCCGGCTCAGAACCTGCATGTTGGAGTTCAACCCGGTGGACGAGAGGGTAGCTTCCCTCCGCCTTCGGGTGGGGGGACGGGTCCTGACTGTTGTTTGCGCTTACGCGCCAAACAGCAGCTCAGAGTACCCACCCTTTTTGGATTCACTCGAGGGAGTACTTGAGGGTGCTCCCCCGGGTGATTCCCTCGTTCTACTGGGGGACTTCAACGCTCATATTGGCAACGACAGTGAAACCTGGAGAGGCGTGATTGGTAAGAATGGCCGCCCGGATCTGAACCCGAGTGGTGTGTTGTTATTGGACTTTTGTGCCCGTCACGGATTGTCCATAACGAACACCATGTTCAAGCATAAGGGTGTCCATATGTGCACTTGGCACCGGGACACCCTGGGCCGCAGTTCCATGATCGACTTTGTAGTTGTGTCATCGGATTTGCGGCCTCATGTTTTGGACACTCGGGTGAAGAGAGGGGCGGAGCTTTCTACCGATCACCACCTGGTGGTGAGTTGGCTGCGATGGTGGGGGAGGATGCCGGACAGACTTGGCAGGCCCAAACGCATTGTGAGGGTTTGCTGGGAACGTCTGGCAGAGTCTCCTGTCAGAGAGAGTTTCAATTTCCACCTTCGGAAGAACTTTGAACATGTCACGAGGGAGGTGCTGGACATTGAGTCCGAGTGGACCATGTTCCGCACCTCTATTGTCGAGGCGGCTGATTGGAGCTGTGGCCGCAAAGTAGTTGGTGCCTGTCGTGGCGGTAATCCTAGAACCCGTTGGTGGACACCGGCGGTGAGGGATGCCGTCAAGCTGAAGAAGGAGTCCTATCGGGTTCTTTTGGCTCATAGGACTCCTGAGGCAGCGGACAGGTACCGACAGGCCAAGCGGTGTGCGGCTTCAGCGGTCGCGGAGGCAAAAACTCGGACAGGGGAGGAGTTCGGGGAAGCCATGGAAAACGACTTCCGGACGGCTTCGAAGCGATTCTGGACCACCATCCGCCGCCTCAGGAAGGGGAAGCAGTGCAATATCAACACCGTGTATGGTGAGGATGGTGTTCTACTGACCTCGACTGCGGATGTTGTGGATCGGTGGAGGGAATACTTCGAAGACCTCCTCTATCCCACCAACACGTCTTCCTATGAGGAAGCAGTGCCTAGGGAATCTGTGGTGGGCTCTCCTATTTCTGGGGCTGAGGTTGCTGAGGTAGTTAAAAAGCTCCTCGGTGGCAGGGCCCCGGGGGTGGATGAGATCCGCCCGGAGTTCCTTAAGGCTCTGGATGCTGTGGGGCTGTCTTGGTTGACAAGACTCTGCAGCATCGCGTGGACATCGGGGGCGGTACCTCTGGATTGGCAGACCGGGGTGGTGGTTCCTCTCTTTAAAAAGGGGAACCGGAGGGTGTGTTCTAACTATCGGGGGATCACACTCCTCAGCCTTCCTGGTAAGGTCTATTCAGGTGTACTGGAGAGGAGGCTACGCCGGATAGTCGAACCTCAGATTCAGGAGGAACAGTGTGGTTTTCGTCCTGGTCGTGGAACTGTGGACCAGCTCTATACTCTCGGCAGGGTCCTTGAGGGTGCATGGGAGTTTGCCCAACCAGTCTACATGTGCTTTGTGGACTTGGAAAAGGCATTCGACCGTGTCCCTCGGGAAGTCCTGTGGGGAGTGCTCAGAGAGTATGGGGTATCGGACTGTCTGATTGTGGCGGTCCGCTCCCTGTATGATCAGTGTCAGAGCTTGGTCCGCATTGCCGGCAGTAAGTGGGACACGTTTCCAGTGAGGGTTGGACTCCGCCAAGGCTGCCCTTTGTCACCGATTCTGTTCATAACTTTTATGGACAGAATTTCTAGGCGCAGTCAAGGCGTTGAGGGGATCCGGTTTGGTGGCTGCGGGATTAGGTCTCTGCTTTTTGCAGATGATGTGGTCCTGATGGCTTCATCTGGCCAGGATCTTCAGCTCTCACTGGATCGGTTCGCAGCTGAGTGTGAAGCGACTGGGATGAGAATCAGCACCTCCAAGTCCGAGTCCATGGTTCTCGCCCGGAAAAGGGTGGAGTGCCATCTCCGGGTTGGGGAAGAGATCTTGCCCCAAGTGGAGGAGTTCAAGTACCTCGGAGTCTTGTTCACGAGTGAGGGAAGAGTGGATCGTGAGATCGACAGGCGGATCGGTGCGGCGTCTTCAGTAATGCGGGCGCTGTATCGGTCCGTTGTGGTGAAGAAGGAGCTGAGCCGCAAGGCAAA
The DNA here is from genome assembly GCF_033978785.1 of Entelurus aequoreus. Taxonomy (NCBI): domain Eukaryota; kingdom Metazoa; phylum Chordata; class Actinopteri; order Syngnathiformes; family Syngnathidae; genus Entelurus; species Entelurus aequoreus. The sequence continues at coordinate 28,471,657 of NC_084742.1, read as the reverse complement.
GCTCTCAATTTACCGGTCGATCTACGTTCCCATCCTCACCTATGGTCATGAGCTTTGGGTTATGACCGAAAGGACAAGATCACGGGTACAAGCGGCCGAAATGAGTTTCCTTCGCCGGGTGGCGGGTCTCTCCCTTAGAGATAGGGTGAGAAGCTCTGTCATCCGGGAGGAGCTCAAAGTAAAGCCACTGCTCCTCCACATCGAGAGGAGCCGGATGAGGTGGTTCGGGCATCTGGTCAGGATGCCACCCGAACGCCTCCCTAGGGAGGTGTTTAGGGCACGTCCGACCGGTAGGAGGCCACGGGGAAGACCCAGGACACGTTGGGAAGACTATGTCTCCCGGCTGGCCTGGGAACGCCTCGGGATCCCCCGGGAAGAGCTAGACGAAGTGGCTGGGGAGAGGGAAGTCTGGGCTTCCCTGCTTAGGCTGCTGCCCCCGCGACCCGACCTCGGATAAGCGGAAGAAGATGGATGGATGGATGGATGGTGGTAGCATCACAGTGCATTAAACCGAGTTGAAGATGAGTGTCCAATGACTTTAATGGGGGAGCATAGACTGGGTTGTTCCACCGGAGCCAAATTAGACAGTCATTGAATAAATGCTCAGCATTTTCCTGCCCATCAGACGCCGAGCGTATGGAAGGTGGGTTTGGCCTCAGCTGGCCTTGACGTTGGGTTTCCGCATGATGATTGGATGATCTGTCTGACGCTGAATCCCTTTTTGATTGACAGCAAGATGAACGACTCAGCGAATAAAACCACTACTGGAACACTTTTCAAGTTTCATTCTGTTGCTCCGAGTTGATCTGGAGACTTTTTCAATCCTCTAAATGACTTACATTATTCAATATGAACAGTGACAAATCGAGCTTTTTCTGGTGTTAATGGAGACTCAATAATCCTGTTTGAAAATTCGGAAACACTCTGCAGTAACTGTCCCCAATGAGCAGCGAGAGCTCTACCGTCTCAAAGCACAGAGGCGGTCACACTCCTCAGGTAAGGAGGGTATAATTAACGTATTAATAAACGGTCACATTATGAGCTGAAAATGAGCTTCCCCTCATTGAAAGACCACCAACCGCCATTGATTTTTAAGATGTACGATAATTTCACTTCACATTCACTTTCCTTTTCCTTTTCTTCGACACACTGCCTTCAGAAATGTCATCCCCACATTGGGGATACATAATGAAGGTTAAAGTAAAAAAAAAACATTAAAAAAATAACAAAAGTGACGTTCTCCTACCTCAGTGTGACGTATTATTCCGCCTATGTATTATATTTTCCTACTTAAACAGGGTAAACAATTTATAGGAGTGGGTTGTGAAAGAGAACATTGTGAAATGGAATGTTGTGAAACAGAACGCCGTAACAAGGAACATTGCAAAACGAGGACAGCCTGTAGATATTTCATATTTATGGCCGATGTTGTCTTTTAATGATAACTTATGTTTTGTGTTGGTCCTATTTTAGTGCAATAATTGGGTTTAGTTTTATTGTGTGTGTGCTTCAGATGTTACACATTTTCTTGTGCATTCTTCTGCAATGACAAACAAGGCATTCTATTCAATAAAACTATTCTGAATGCATGGGGTTTTCTGGATTATAATCATCCAGGTTGTGATTTTTTTTTATTTTTTAAATGCAGGCATTTTCCTACATTTTCCATGCATGTATGCTACTTGCAGCATACGGACATATGCAGGAGAGAGACGGATAAATCAGCATTGTTTGCCATTCTCTCAATCCTTTAGTAGGGAAGACCTATTCTTGACTGTTTGCTTCCTGCCGTGTTTCTATTCGACTGAAGCAGCTTGTTTCTATCAAACAACATCAATTAAACAGGAACCGTGACGGCGTCACAATCCGCATGAACTAGTTCAGTCAGCAACCCAGATACACAAGGGGGCAGGATAGAAGAACGGAAAAATAGATGGATGGGGGGGGCAAGATACAAACAGAGAGAGAAGGATGGGGAAGGGGATTACGAAACAGAGGGCAGAGTGATGCGAGAGTAACGAGGATGCTCAGAGATGGAGTGAGGATTGGGAAACAAATCAACTTAATGCATATAGCGTGTCTTCTCGCTGTCGGCTTTGTGTTTTTGGGTCCTCCCTGCTGTCAAAACACCTCAAATTTAATCTTTGAGGATGGATGTCATGTTCCACTTATGAAAGATGGAAACAAACTTTTCCAGTGCTTGGAG